>NW_027664164.1:0-69000 GCF_963264785.1 Psittacula echo
GCGGAGAGCTGTGAGGAGGTAAGGGGTGTGTGTGGGTGTGTGTGTGTGTGTTGGGTGGGCGTTGAGGAGAACGTGGCAAAAGGGCTCAGTATTTGTGTTTGGGATTGCAAGGTCTAGTGTGTGAGCTTAGGGTCTAGTGTGTGAGCTTAGGGTCTAGTGTGTGAGCTTAGGGTCTAGTGTGTGAGCTTAGGGTCTAGTGTGTGAGCTTAGGATCTGCTTGGAGGACTTGGTATCTAATGTGTAAGCTCAGGGTCTGCTTGGAGGACTTAGGGTCAAATTTGTGACATTAGAGTCTCATTTGTGGGTTGAGGGTCTGCTTGGAGGTCTTAGTGTCTAATGTGTGATCTCAGGGTCTGCTTGGAGGACTTAGGGTCTAATGTGTGATCTCAGGGTCTGCTTGGAGGACTTAGTGTCTAATTTGTGATCTCAGGGTCTGCTTAGAGGGCTTCTTGTCTAGTGTGTGATCTCAGAGTTTGCTAGGAGGACTTAGCATCTAATTTGTGACATTAGTGTCTGCTTGGAGGACTTAGTGTATAATTTGTGAGGTTAGGGTCTGTTTGGAGGTCTAAGGTTCCAATACGTGAGCGTAGGGTCCAATATGACAGGTTAGGGACCAAGATGCGAGCTTAGGGTCGAATATGTGAGCTTAGGGTTTAATTTGTGATCTTAGGACCAGCTTGGAGGACTTAGTGTCTAATTAGTGATCTTAGTGTCTGCTTGGAGGTCTTATTGTCTAATTTGTGATCTTAGTGTCTGCTTGGAGGTCTTTGTGTATTATTTGTCATCTTAGGGTGTGCTTGGAGGGCTTAGTGTCTGACCGGTGATCTTAGTGTCTGAGCTGTGATCTTAGTGTCTGAGCTGTGGACTTAGTGTTTAATTTGTGATCTTATTGTCTGCTTGGAGGACTTAATTGTCAATTTTTTTCATCTTAGTGTGTTCATGGTAGACTTTGTGTCTAATTTGTGAGCTTAGTGTCTAATTTTTGACCTTAGTGTCTAATTTGTGATCTTAGTGTCTGTTTGAAGGACTTAGTGTCTAATTTGTGACCTTAGTGTCTGTTTGGAGGACTTGGTGTCCAAGTTGTGGACTTGGTGTGTAAGTTGTGATCTTAGGGTCTGCTTGGAGGACTTAGAGGTGAATTTGTGATCTTAGTGTCTAATTTGTGATCTTAGGGTCTGCTTGGAGGACTTGGTGTCGAATTTGTGGACTTGGTGTCTAAGTTGTTGACGTGGTATCTAATTTCTGATCTTAGAGTCTGCTTGCAGGACTTAGGGTCTAATTTGTGATCTTAGTTTCTTCATGGTGGATTTAGTGTCTATTTTGTGTTCTTAGTGTCGAATTTGTGATCTTAGTGTCTGTTTGGCGGATGTAGTGTCTAAGTTGTGATCTTAGTGTCCAATCTGTGATCTTAGTGTCTGCTTGGAGGACTTAGTGTCTAATTTGTGATCTTAGTGTCTGCTTGGAGGACTTAATGTCTAATTTGTGATCTTAGTGTATACTTGGATGTCTTAGTCTCTAATTCGTGTTCTTAGTGTCTAAATTTTGAGCTTAAGTTCTAATTTGTGAACTTGGTGTCTCATTTGTGTTCTTAGGGTGTGCTTGGAGGACTTAGGTTCTAATTTGTCATGGTAGGGTCTAATTTGTCATGTTAGGGTCTTCTTGGAAGACTTAGTGCCTACCTGGTGATCTTAGTGCCTAACTGGTGATCTTAGAGTCTAATTCATGATCTTAGGGTCTGCTTAGAGGACTTGGTGTCAAATTTGTGATCTTAGGGTCTAATTTGTGATCTTAGGGTCAAATTTGTCATCTTAGGTTCTAATTTGTCGTGGTAGGGTCTAATTTGTCATGTTAGGGTCTGCTTGGAGGACTTAGGGTCTGATTTGTGATCTTAGGGTGTGCTTGGAGGTCTTAGTGTCTAATGTGTGATCATAGTTTCTGCTTGGAGGAGTTAGTGTCTAATTTGTGGTCTTACGGTGTGCGAACGTCGCAAAGGGGCTCAGTATTTGTGTTTGGGATTGCAGGGGCTACCCTCTACTTTTGGAGTCACGGTCCGTGGTGAAACACACAAAGGTGAGCAAGTACTGTTCGTCCCCTTTGGGTCCTCCCCGGAGCGTTCTGCTTTGGCTGCTTCCCGAGAAGTCCAGCTTTGGTTCCTACCCAGGAAGTTCTGCTTTAGAAGTGCCTGGAAAAGTCCCGACCCTTGGAGACTTTCCTAGCTCTCGGTGGCCACTCCTTCCGACGTGGGCTGGCCCCCTGCGTGGCAATGAGCGTGCATTTTTGTGAGTCTGGAAGCCCGAGCCTCATGCTAGGCAAGGGAGGCAGAAGCTCATCCCACCCAGGCGAATGTTGCCTGCGCGGGGACGCCCGCTGAGGTTGAGCCTGCCGCCTCGCACTGCCGTGATGATGATTCTCGGAGCTGGTTTGCTGATGGTCTTCACAGGGTCCTTGGGGTTGGGAAGTTAAGCAAACATGATGAGAAGTAGCCTTTAGTATCTCTGTAGTTTCCTGTATTATTACACTAGTTGAGAGTTGTATGTTTGTCTCTGGTTTCCTCTCCCCTGCAATTCTTGAACTCTGGAACATATGCAGAGAGTTGGGATCAGTGGGGCAGAATCTAGCTGGAGGTCTGTGACTAGTGGAGTCCCTCAGGGGTCGGTGCTGGCACCAGTGCTGTTTAATATTTTCATCATCGACCTGGATGAGGGAACTGAATGTACCCTCAGCAAGTTCGCTGATGACACTAAACTGGGAGGAGTGGCTGACACACCAGAAGGCTGGGTTGCCATTCAGCGAGACCTGGACAGGCTGGAGAGTTGGGCAGGGAGAAACTTGATGAAATTCAACAAGGGCAAGTGTAGAGTCTTGCATCTGAGGAGGAACAACCCCATGTACCAGTACAGGTTGGGGGTTGACCTGCTGGAAAGTAGTGAAGGGGAAAGGGACCTGGGGGTCCTGGTGGATAGGAGGATGACCATGAGCCAGCAATGTGCCCTTGTGGCCAAGAAGGCCAATGGCATCCTAGGGTGCATTAGAAAGGGTGTGGTTAGTAGGTCAAGAGAGGTTCTCCTCCCCCTCTACTCTGCCTTGGTGAGGCCGCATCTGGAATATTGTGTCCAGTTCTGGGCCCCTCAGTTCAAGAAGGACAGGGAATTGCTTGAAAGAGTCCAGCGCAGAGCCACAAAGATGATTAAGGGAGTGGAACATCTCCCTTATGAGGAGAGGCTGAGGGAGCTGGGTCTCTAGCTTGGAGAAGAGGAGACTGAGGGGTGACGTCATCCATGTTGACAAATACGTAAAGGGTGAGTGTGAGGATGATGGAGCTAGGTTTTTCTGAGTGATGTCCAGTGACAGGACAAGGGGTAATGAGTGTAAACTGGAGCATAAGAAGTTCCATGTGAGCATCAGGAAGAACTTCTTTACTGTGAGAGTGACAGAGCAATGGAACAGGTTGCCCAGGGGGGTTGTGGAGTCTCCTACGTTGGAGATATTCAAGGCCCGGCTGGACAAGTTCCTGTGTGATGTACTCTAGGTTACCCTGCTCTTGCAGGGGGGTTGGACTAGATGATCTTTTGAGGTCCCTTCCAACCCTCGGGATTCTGTGATTATATATAACATAATTTCATCTAAAGGAGCCCACTAAATACCTGCATTGGCCTGACGATTGAATTTAATCTGACCTTTACTGGCAACTTAAAAAAGAAAAAGAAATACCAGACTCTAGTATGATACCTAAAGATATTTATATTATTCTCATTCATTAGGAGAGAGGGTCTAAATTTTTTATACTGTGCCAAAATCTACATCTTCAGCAGCAGCATGGCACCCCAAAACTTGAAAGTTTTTGATTCTGTGTTAATTTATGAAAATGTTACCTATGAATAACTCTATAAATCAGAATGGTTACAGGTGGAAATTGCGTTTTATTTATTTCTAAATAAAGCTATTTGATTTAGTTGAGCTTAGTTAATTTGAGTCTGTTTTAGCTTAGGCCTTTCAGTTTAGCTGGAAAAACCCTCCCTTGCAGCCTGAGAAAGGAAAGCCGGGGCAGGAGCGGTGCTGTGGTGGTGCAAGAGCAGTGCAAGAAGAACCCAGCCAGAAGGAGCCAGGGAAGACCTGACAAGGGGTGGTGCTCAATACTCCAGAGGACAGCAGCAAGTCCCGGGGCCACGCTGGGGCCACCCTGGGAGTCCAGAAGGCTGCCTCCCCCCGGATGTGGGGCACGAGGGCCACCTGCGTGGAGCACGAGCAGCTGCCTTTGGGACACCATGAGCCAAAGGAGCCCCATGAAGGGGCTGTGCTCGGCTGCGGAGGAAGGCAAAAAACCTCAGGGACGCTTGCTAGTCCAGCCTGGGGGGAAAAAAGCCCTTCCCCCCCCAGCTGCAGGACACGAGGGGCCACCTTCGTGGAGCATGAGCATCAGGCGATAACGCAGCCAGAATGGACCAGAGGAGCCCTGACAAGTGGTCATGCTCAGTGCTCAGAGGAAGGCAAAAAACCCCCGGGGACCGGTGCCAATCTGCCCCGAGGGAAAATTCCTTCCTGACCCCAGAGCTGGCGATCGGCTACTCCCTGAGCATGTGAGCAAGACCTGCTCCCGGTCCACACGCTGGTTACGCCTCTAAGGGGACAAGGGGACACTGGCACTGCCTTTTCTGCTTCCACCTGAAGCCGTCTCAGGGCCTTCCAACAACAGCAAAATGCCACTGGCCTGATGAATCCTCGGAGCACCAGTCCTTCCTGGGCTTGGCACTGGGAGCTCCAGAGCACTAGGGGAGGGCACTCAGCCACCTGTGCATCCTTTTTCTCTTGGCTACTGCCACTCTCTCCCCAGGAGGTGAGGACGGCAAGGTCCCCAACGACTGAAGCAGGATTTCCATCCATCTGATGAGCTTTGAGCGTGGCTCCTCCAGGAGCTGGAACGGCAGCAGAGAACCTCTTGCAGCTTCGCAGCTTCACGTCTTCCCCCCCTCACCTAATTCCCTGGTGCCCAGGAGATGAGGACCAAAGTTTCCCAACAGCTAAAGCAAGATATCCATCCATCTGATGAGCTTTGAGCGTGGCCCGTCCAGGAGCTGGAACGGCAGCAGAGAACCTCTTGCAGCTTCGCAGCTTCACGTCTTCTCCCCCTCACCTAATTCCCTGGTGCCCAGGAGATGAGGACCAAAGTTTCCCAACAGCTAAAGCAAGATATCCATCCATCTGATGAGCTTTGAGCGTGGCCCCTCCAGGAGCTGGAACGGCAGCAGAGAACCTCTTGCAGCTTCGCAGCTTCACGTCTTCCGCCCCTCAGTCCCCCCCTCACCTAATTCCCCGGTGCCCAGGAGATGAAGACCAAAGTTTCCCAACAACTAAAGCAGGATTTCCATCCATCTGATGAGCTTTGAGCGTGGCCCCTCCAGGAGCTGGAACGGCAGCAGAGAACCTCTTGCAGCTTCGCAGCTTCACGTCTTCCCCCCCTCAGTCCCCCCCTCACCTAATTCCCTGGTGCCCAGGAGATGAGGACCAAAGTTTCCCAACTTCTGAAGCAGGATTTCCATCCATCTGATGAGCTTTGAGCGTGGCTCCTCCAGGAGCTGGAACGGCAGCAGAGAACCTCTTGCAGCTTCGCAGCTTCACGTCTTCCCCCCCTCAGTCCCCCCCTCACCTAATTCCCTGGTGCCCAGCAGATGAGGACAGCCAGCTCCCCAACTTCTGAAGCAGGATTTCCATCCATGTGATGAGCTTTGAGCGTGGCCCGTCCAGGAGCTGGAACGGCAACAGAGAACCTCTTGCAGCTTCGCAGCTTCACGTCTTCCCCCCCTCAGTCCCCCCCTCACCTAATTCCCTGGTGCCCAGGAGATGAGGACCAAAGTTTCCCAACTTCTGAAGCAAGATTTCCATCCATCTGATGAGCTTTGAGCGTGGCTCCTCCAGGAGCTGGAACAGCAGCAGAGAACCTCTTGCAGCTTCGCAGCTTCACGTCTTCCCCCCCTCAGTCCCCCCCTCACCTAATTCCCTGGTGCCCAGGAGATGAGGACCAAAGTTTCCCAACTTCTGAAGCAAGATTTCCATCCATCTGATGAGCTTTGAGCGTGGCTCCTCCAGGAGCTGGAACGGCAGCAGAGAACCTCTTGCAGCTTCGCCAGCTTCACGTCTTCCCCCCCTCAGTCCCCCCCTCACCTAATTCCCTGGTGCCCAGGAGATGAGGACCAAAGTTTCCCAACTTCTGAAGCAGGATTTCCATCCATCTGATGAGCTTTGAGCGTGGCCCGTCCAGGAGCTGGAACGGCAGCAGAGAACCTCTTGCAGCTTCGCAGCTTCACGTCTTCCCCCCCTCAGTCCCCCCCTCACCTAATTCCCTGGTGCCCAGGAGATGAGGACCAAAGTTTCCCAACTTCTGAAGCAAGATTTCCATCCATCTGATGAGCTTTGAGCGTGGCCCGTCCAGGAGCTGGAACGGCAGCAGAGAACCTCCTGCAACTTCGTGCAGCTCCAAGTTTTCCCTTCCTCAGCTCGCCCTGCAAGCAATTCCCCGGTGCCCAGCAGATGAGGACAGCCAGCTCCCCAACTTCTGAAGCAGGATTTCCATCCATGTGATGAGCTTTGAGCGTGGCCCCTCCAGGAGCTGGAACTGCAGCAGAGGACCTCTTGCAGCTTTGTGCAGTTTCAAGGGTTCCCCCCGTCAACCCCCTTCCCCCTGCCAGGAATTCCCCCGGTGCCCCAAGGACTTCCTCTCGGCTGCCCTCAGGCTGCCAGCTCTGTCCTGGTGGCAGCGCCGGGCACTCTGGCAGTGGGACAGGGGAGGGCGCTGGCCTCATACTGCCCCAGAGCATTGTGATGCTGCGTGGCCCGGTGCTGGCACTATGACACGGGGGCGACGGGGCCCCTGCAGCGCTGCCCACCGCAGCCCTGCTGCTGCTGCCCCTTCACCCAGCATCCCTTGGAGAAAGGCCTTTGGGGTGCTGGCCCTGAGGCACTGCCTGTGCCCAGGAGGCCCAGGGGGATGTTCCTGCCAATGGTGGCCACGCACTGGGCATCGCTGCGGGGTGTCCCTCTAAATAAATCTGTTTGTTCATTCCGGGTAACTGCCCTCAGTTTATATAGTGGGCATGATGTGCGGTGGTATGGAATACCTCTTTGGCTAGTTTGGGTCAGGTGTCCTGTCTCTGCTTCCTCCCGGCTTCCCCTCCTCCCTGGCAGAGCATGAGACTCATAGAAAGTGCTTGGTCAGAGTAAACATGACTTAGCAGCAACTAAAAACATCGGTGTTATCAGCTCTGTCCCCAGGCTAAAAGTCTAAGACACAGCACTGCAACAGCTTCTAAGACTGAGAAAAATGACTGCTACTGCTGAACCCAGGACAGTTTGGAAAAGAGTTGTTAGTGAAAAGGACAGAGTCACATAAAATTATTAGCTCAGTGTGAGCTCTTTCTTAGTGCTGAAATGGCCAATGAGATCTACAGATAAATTAGAAATGTTGTAAGAACTGGGGAGATGGTCTTGTCTCAGGACACAGTATTGGCACAAGAGCTGGTGGAGAAGCGAAGGGTCTGTTGTCTGTAAGAAGTTTATGGAAATTCTAAAAAAAATTGTGAAAAACAAAACACACACATTTTCCAGTACTATCAAAAAAAGCTTAGGATAAGAACAACCCTGTGTTCAGGTAATCCTGTGTGCCTGCCAAGCAGTTCAAGCACAGCCCGTATAGTGTGTCAGTGTTATATGACACAATCTCTGCAATTGCTGCACATGGAAAGAGATCGTCTAGTAAGTCTGCCTTTAGCAGAATGTCTAAGGACACAGTCTAATCCTCATCCCAGCTCTGTTTCCTACTGAGATTGTTAGGGACCCTTTGATCTCATCTGTGCATTGAAATACACCTTGAAATACTGCCATTGTCTTAAAGCTCTTGATAACATGCAGAATGTATTCTGTAATTCTTTGCTACTTAAATATTTTGGTATGTAAGATCACCACATCAGATCGCACAGTGATTCTTCACCATTGTCTCAAATAGGACCCTTAAGAGCTTTAGGGTGTCTGGATCATCAGAAGTAGCCTGGGAGATAATTCAGTCCCTCTATGTAGCTCTGAAGAAAGGTAATTGCCAGTAAAACTTTAATATTTTATAAACTAAAGGACAGCGGATTGAGCATTTAGAAACTTGTGTTAGGTATAATTAACATTGAAATAAATTGCCCTTTTCTTAGTCGTGTGGTGTTAAAGATTGTAAAGGCTAAAATGTGAAGTAGTATTAAAATAATGGCTTATGAAAATGAGCAACAGAGAAGTAGCATCTGAAACCAGATCATGGTTCACCAGAATAACAAGTGGCTGCTTTCCTTGGATAAAGCATCCACAGAAATTCTTTGACTGTCTAGGCTCATCTGTCTCTAAATGTGTGTGTTTCCAGAACAAAACCAGTACAAGTCACTCTTGGCTTTAGCTAATGGATTCTATCCCTTTGTTTTCCTGTCTTTCTTCCACCTCTTTCTGTAAGCCCTTACTACTCAGAGTGTCATTCCTTTTGTGGTTAATGAAAAAAGTAAGATATAACATTAAAGTTAATGGAGATATTGTGGTATGTTGAGTGAAACTACAAACACAAGGAGGAGCTGCCAGTGCAAATTAAAAGGGCCATAAACCTGTCAATATTCAACTGTAAAATCATAGATCATAGAATGGTTTGGGTTGGAAGGAACCTTAAAGACCACCTAGTTCCAACCGCGCTGCCGTAGGCAGGGATACCTTCCATTAAATCAGATTGCTCTAAGCCCTATCCAACCTGGCCTTGAACACTTGCAGGGATGGGGCAGCCACTTCTCCAAACAGCCTGTTCCAGAGCCTCACCACAGGATTTATTCCTAATATCTAAATCTACTCTCTTTCACTTTAAAACCATTCCCCTTTGTCCTGTCACTACCTGCCCTTGTAAAAAGTCTCTCTCCAGATTTCCTTTAGGCCCCCTTTAGGTACTGGAAGCCTGCTCTAAGGTCCCCTCTGAGCCTTCTTGTGTCCAGGGTGAACAAGCCCAACTCTTTCAGCCTGTCTTCACAGAAGAGGTGCTCCAGCCCTCTGATCATCTTTGTGATTCTCCTCTGGACGCTGGTCCGTGTCCCCCTTATGGTGGGGATGCCAGAGCTGAACACAGTACTCCAGATGGGGCCTCAGAAGAGCTGAGTAGAGGGGGGGAATCACCTCACTCAACCTTCTGGCCACACTTGTGATGCAGCCCTATAACCTAGGGTGAAAGTTCTACTTATTACTATACAGCTATAGCAAGGTATGCCTGCTCCTATGTTTTGTTCTTGTCGAACTTGTCTTTTCTATTCTGCTTGCCTTTCTTTCTCAAGAAAGCTTCAACTTCTAATGAAATCAGAGAAAATTAGAAAGGGTTATGATAAGTTTTTCAGCAACATAATCAACATAAAGTGACTGTCACAGTGCATGGACGCCCTTTGATATAGAACAGAATGTGGTGTAATCAAGTGGGTTAAGGTACTCTTGACCTATATATTTTTTTTGCTGGAATCCCTTTTTGTTTTCTGTTTATAAGAGTATGGGCTAGGTTAAATGTGGAAATAAAAAGATCTAGTTGTGTTATGATCAGATGTTTGCACGCATTGTACCTGTTAATGTTGGAACGGGAGCTTATTTTTTCATATTCTATGCTTCTAGGATAGGAGGGGTTTTATTACTTTCACTATTTATGTCCTGTCTAACATAACAGGATATAAATTTTCTTTCTATCAGGAATAATGAACAGTATGTAGATTGTACAATATAAATACATTCTATTTGATCACTGCATTATGGCCTCTTCAATCAATTGCTAAGGGAAGTCTCATGGGAAAGGGTGTACTAGGTGGTAAAGGGGCTCAAGATAGTTGGTCAGCATTCAAGGACCACTTCTTCCAAGCTCAGGATCAGAGCGTCCCAATGGGTAGGAAATCAAGTAAGGGAGCCAGGAGACCAGCATGGTTACACAAGGAACTGCTGGGCAAACTCATGTGGAAAAAGAGAATCTATGGATTATGGAAGGAGGGGCTGGCCACTTGGGCGGAATATAGGACAGTTGTTAGAGGATGTAGGGAGGCAATTAGGACAGCTAAGGCCTCCTTGGAACTTAATCTTGCAAGTCGGGTTAAGGACAATAGAAAGGGCTTCTTCAAATACATAGCGGATAAAGCTAACACAAGAGGCAGTATAGGCCCACTGCTGAACGAGGAGGGTGCCCTGGAGACAGAGGATATGAAGAAGGCAGATGTGCTGAATGCCTTCTTTGCCTCTGTCTTTACTGCTGCAGGCTCTCCCCGGGGGCCCCAGATTCCTATAGCCCCAGAAGGAGTCAGGATAAAGGAGGAGTTTGCTTTGGTAGATGAGGATTGGGTTAGGGATCAGTTAAGCAATCTGGACATCTATAAATCGATGGGTCCGGATGGAATACACCCACGGGTGCTGAGGGAGCTGGCGGAGGTCATTGCTAGGCCACTCTCCATCATCTTCGGTGAGTCGTGGGAAACGGGAGAGGTTCCTGAGGATTGGAGGATGGCAAAAGTCACGCCAGTCCATAAGAAGGGCAAGAAGGAGGAGCCGGGTAATTATAGACCGGTCAGCCTTACCTCCATCCCTGGAAAGGTGATGGAACAACTTATTCTTGACACCATCTCTAGGCATATCAAGGATGAGGAGGTCATTAAGAGTAGCCAACATGGTTTTACCAAGGGGAAGTCATGTTTGACCAACCTTATAGCCTTCTATGAGGAAGTAACTAGGTGGATGGATGATGGTAGAGCGGTAGATGTGGTTTTTCTTGATTTCAGTAAGACCTTTGATACTGTCTCCCACAGCATCCTCATAGATAAGCTAAGGAAGTGTGGGCTTGATGATCAGGTAGTGAGGTGGATCAAGAACTGGTTGAAAGGAAGAAGGCAGAGAGTTGTGGTCAATGGGGCAGAATCTAGCTGGAGGTCTGTGACTAGTGGAGTCCCTCAGGGGCCGGTGCTGCCACCAGTGCTGTTTAATATTTTCATCATCGACCTGGATGAGGGAACTGAATGTCGACAAATTGTTTGGGGTTGCGGTGAATCATGCCAGGTTGTTCTTGCAGATGGGGAGATGGTTAGCCACGTGTCAGAGGCTGATGTAGGAGGCTTGAGAGGAGTTGATGGTACCAGGTGGGTGAACTTGTTGTGTCAGAAGGAAGTTCCAGCTTATTCTCCTGGCTGGCTTAGGACTTGCTGTATGTTTTTCATTTGCAGGTGCGGAGCGAGGAGGGAAGGGAGATGGGTGCCCCTGAGCTGACTTGGGCCAGGTGAGCTCTGCTTAGCTGACTGAAGCAGCAAGGGATTCTGTGTCTTGTGATTTTTTGTGGAATTTGAAACATCCCTTTTGTTGTGTTTTGTAGGCGATCCACGATCTCAAAGCAGAGAACCGAAGACCATCAAAGGTCAGCAAAGGAGCAGTAGAATGATGAGAGAGGGAGATGTCACTTTGTGAGGGAAGGGTGCAGCTTTGAGCCCTCTCTGAGTGTTTGTCTGCTTTTGTTTCTTTTCCAGGTGCCGCAGCCGAGTCCGGAGAGCTGATACGGTGCAAAGCGGACGGCTGTGAGCAGGTAACGGGGCCCTGTGTCTGGATGGTGATAGAGAATGTGAGCCAGAGGGTCTCAGCAAGAATGTCTCAGTCATAGTGTCTTAGGCAGAGTTTGAGTCCATGTGTTTGAGCCAGAGAGTCTGAAGACACAGAATCTCATCCCCAGTCTGAGCCATAGTCTGAGGCGGAGAGTTGAAGTCAGGCAGTCTGAGTCAGATAGAGTCTGTGTGTGTCTAACGTGAGATTTCAGTCAATCTGTGAACCAATCTCTACGCAAGTGAGCCCGAGTAAGTCTCTTTCGTAGTGTCTGCGTGGTGTGAATGTGAGCCTGAGTCTGAGCCAATCTGTTTGCAAGTGAGATGGCGTGCTCTGTGAGATTTGAATGTGGGTCTGAGCCAGGGAATGAGAGCCAGAAAGTGAAAGACAGAGGGCCAGAGGCAGACAGGCAAAAGAGCAGGTTGTGGCTTATCAGGCTGCTTCTGTCCCAGCTGGTGGTGTGCCCCACCCGGACCCAGGGCATGGAGGGAGGGGTCGTGGGTGGGGCGTGGGGCATATGAAGGCCAGCCATTCACCAGGGAGCTCATTTAGTGACTGGCTTTCATCAGGGCAAGTTTTGTAGTGGTGGTTTGGGTTTTGTGGCTTTAGGGCTTTATGGTTTATTTCTGGTGTTGGGGTTTTTGGCGGGTTTTTTGAAGTGGTCAGGTCTGAATTAAGACCTTGAGGCTATGTCAAGACTTCCTAGTGCATACATTAGTAAATGTCTTTGTGTAGGGTTTTTTTTGTTGTTGTTTTTTGTTTTTTCCCTTTTCTCTTTGTTGCTGGCGATGAGCTAAGTGGAAGCCTGTGGCTGTTCTCAGAAGGAGGAGTTGTGGCAAAGGCCAAGTGTGGTCAAGGTACTGATAAATTGTGTAGCGTTCACGTTGGATTTTTCAGATGATGAAGAGGAATGTGGCTACTGAAGGAATATCCCAGTTAGGTGAGAAGAGTTTTTTCTCAAGGATGGCTTTGGACCTCTGCCCCTCTGAAAGCTAAGGTAGAAGACTGGGCTCGGGGAGGGTCTGGAAAGAGATGTAAGGTGGGTGTGGGAGAGAAGCTCGTCAAGACCTGGTCTCTGGGCAGGGGAAGGGAGCAGGTTACTGCTCAGCTTGAGCTTTTCTTGCTTTAGAAAGCTGAAGTGTAGATGAGGCTTGTGGCTCAGAGCCTTCAGGTCAGTTGTCTTTTGGGGCATGGCTCCAGATTGCCTCTGCAGCTCTGTTGCCTGTGTCCCTTTGCACAGACCTGACTCTGTGCACCTAGGTTGCTGATTCCTGGGAGAACTGACTAGGTGGCTGAAGCGGGAGCTGTATGTGAAAAGGCTTTAAGTAGCCGAAGGCAACATTTGTTTGTGTTTTCTGGGTGCCGTCCAGGCCCGGTTGTAGCTAGCAGAAATGTGGGAGGCCTGGCGATTGAGCAGCCAATGTCCTGAAGCGGGAGATGGGTATTGCACAGGGCTGCCTGCTTCTTTGAGCCCCGTCTTGGCATGCATCTATTTCCATTTCTTTTTTTCAGGTGTCGCATCCGAGCCGGGAGAGGCGAAGCCGCGCACTGAGGAGTGCTGGGAGAAGCTAAGGTGGTTTTGTGCCGCGATAGTTGAAGGTCGGGAATGTGCTCGGAGGTGCCTGAGAGGGGAAGGGTCAGCTCCAGAGAAGGTAGCGACTGAGAGTGAAATGCCAGGATGAAAAGGTGACGTTTGTGGGGCTTAAGTCTGGGGTGTTGTGTGAGGGACAACAGGTCACGGTCCGTGGCGAAACACACAAAGGTGGGAAAGTACCGTGGGTCCCCTTTGGCTCCTCCCCGGAGCGTTCTGCTTTGGCTGCTTCCCGAGAAGTCCAGCTTTGGTTCCTACCCAGGAAGTTCTGCTTTAGAAGTGCCTGGAAAAGTCCTGACCCTTGGAGACTTTTCTAGCTCTCGGTGGCCACTCCTTCCGACGTGGGCTGGCTCCTTGCGTGGCAATGAGCGTGCATTTTTGTGAGTCTGGAAGCCCGAGCCTCATGCTAGGCGAGGGAGGCAGAAGCTCATCCCACCCAGGCGAATGTTGCCTGCGCGGGGACGCCCGCTGAGGTTGAGCCTGCCGCCTCGCACTGCCGTGATGATGATTCTCGGAGCTGGTTTGCTGATGGTCTTCACAGGGTCCTTGGGGTTGGGAAGAGAAGCAAACAGCAGAAGTATCCTTTAGTGCATCCTGTACTATCTCTATGGTTTCCTGTATTAATCAACTGGTGGAGAGTTCTCTGTTTGTCTTTGGTGTTCTCCCACCTGGAATCCTCAAAGCCTGGAACAGCTGTGATGGGTTTTTATCATCCCAGTGTAGCTCTCTACTCTTGATGATCTGCATGAATGGATAGAAGAGCTCTGGAAATCAGCTTGCATGTAATGTGTCAAGGCCAGAGGGTCTGCTTGGGAGTGGGTGTGATAGTTTATCTAGAGTGAAGGTCAGAGCCAGAGTGTCTGTGTTCAGAGTGTCTGAATGTCAGTCTCTGTATGCGTGTCAACCTAAGTGTCTGGGTAAGTGTGGCCTGAGACTTAGAGGCCCCATTAAGCTTACCCTGGCAGCACAGTGAATAATGCAAAGTTGTTCTTGCAGATGGCGAGATGGTTAGCCACGTGTCAGAGGCTGATGTCAGAAGGTGGAGCAGAGTGATGTTACCAGGCGGGTAAACTTGTGGCGTCAGAAGGAAGGTATGCCTTATTCTCCTGGCTGGCTTATGGCTTGCTGTGTATGTTTTTAATTTGGAGGTGCGGAGCGAGGAGCAAAGGGAGATCTCTGCCCCCGAACTGACTTGGGCCAGGTGAGCTATGCTGCGCAGAGTGAAGCAGCAAGTGAGGGAGTGTCTTGTAATTTTTGTGGAATTTGAAACATCCCTTGCGTTGTGTTCTGTAGGCGATACACGGTCTGAAAGCAGAGAACCGAAGATCTGCAAAGGCCAGCGGACGAGCAGTAAGGTGACGAGAGAGGGAGATGGCACTTGGTGAGGGAAGGGTGCAGCTTTGAGCCCTGTCTGAGCGTGCATCTGCTTCTGTTTCTTTTTCAGGTGGCGCAGCCAAGCCTGGAGAGGTGATGGCACAAACTGCGGAGAGCTGTGAGGAGGTAAGGGGTGTGTGTGGGTGTGTGTGTGTGTGTTGGGTGGGCGTTGAGGAGAACGTGGCAAAAGGGCTCAGTATTTGTGTTTGGGATTGCAAGGTCTAGTGTGTGAGCTTAGGGTCTAGTGTGTGAGCTTAGGGTCTAGTGTGTGAGCTTAGGGTCTAGTGTGTGAGCTTAGGGTCTAGTGTGTGAGCTTAGGATCTGCTTGGAGGACTTGGTATCTAATGTGTAAGCTCAGGGTCTGCTTGGAGGACTTAGGGTCAAATTTGTGACATTAGAGTCTCATTTGTGGGTTGAGGGTCTGCTTGGAGGTCTTAGTGTCTAATGTGTGATCTCAGGGTCTGCTTGGAGGACTTAGGGTCTAATGTGTGATCTCAGGGTCTGCTTGGAGGACTTAGTGTCTAATTTGTGATCTCAGGGTCTGCTTAGAGGGCTTCTTGTCTAGTGTGTGATCTCAGAGTTTGCTAGGAGGACTTAGCATCTAATTTGTGACATTAGTGTCTGCTTGGAGGACTTAGTGTATAATTTGTGAGGTTAGGGTCTGTTTGGAGGTCTAAGGTTCCAATACGTGAGCGTAGGGTCCAATATGACAGGTTAGGGACCAAGATGCGAGCTTAGGGTCGAATATGTGAGCTTAGGGTTTAATTTGTGATCTTAGGACCAGCTTGGAGGACTTAGTGTCTAATTAGTGATCTTAGTGTCTGCTTGGAGGTCTTATTGTCTAATTTGTGATCTTAGTGTCTGCTTGGAGGTCTTTGTGTATTATTTGTCATCTTAGGGTGTGCTTGGAGGGCTTAGTGTCTGACCGGTGATCTTAGTGTCTGAGCTGTGATCTTAGTGTCTGAGCTGTGGACTTAGTGTTTAATTTGTGATCTTATTGTCTGCTTGGAGGACTTAATTGTCAATTTTTTTCATCTTAGTGTGTTCATGGTAGACTTTGTGTCTAATTTGTGAGCTTAGTGTCTAATTTTTGACCTTAGTGTCTAATTTGTGATCTTAGTGTCTGTTTGAAGGACTTAGTGTCTAATTTGTGACCTTAGTGTCTGTTTGGAGGACTTGGTGTCCAAGTTGTGGACTTGGTGTGTAAGTTGTGATCTTAGGGTCTGCTTGGAGGACTTAGAGGTGAATTTGTGATCTTAGTGTCTAATTTGTGATCTTAGGGTCTGCTTGGAGGACTTGGTGTCGAATTTGTGGACTTGGTGTCTAAGTTGTTGACGTGGTATCTAATTTCTGATCTTAGAGTCTGCTTGGAGGACTTAGGGTCTAATTTGTGATCTTAGTTTCTTCATGGTGGATTTAGTGTCTATTTTGTGTTCTTAGTGTCGAATTTGTGATCTTAGTGTCTGTTTGGCGGATGTAGTGTCTAAGTTGTGATCTTAGTGTCCAATCTGTGATCTTAGTGTCTGCTTGGAGGACTTAGTGTCTAATTTGTGATCTTAGTGTCTGCTTGGAGGACTTAATGTCTAATTTGTGATCTTAGTGTATACTTGGATGTCTTAGTCTCTAATTCGTGTTCTTAGTGTCTAAATTTTGAGCTTAAGTTCTAATTTGTGAACTTGGTGTCTCATTTGTGTTCTTAGGGTGTGCTTGGAGGACTTAGGTTCTAATTTGTCATGGTAGGGTCTAATTTGTCATGTTAGGGTCTTCTTGGAAGACTTAGTGCCTACCTGGTGATCTTAGTGCCTAACTGGTGATCTTAGAGTCTAATTCATGATCTTAGGGTCTGCTTAGAGGACTTGGTGTCAAATTTGTGATCTTAGGGTCTAATTTGTGATCTTAGGGTCAAATTTGTCATCTTAGGTTCTAATTTGTCGTGGTAGGGTCTAATTTGTCATGTTAGGGTCTGCTTGGAGGACTTAGGGTCTGATTTGTGATCTTAGGGTGTGCTTGGAGGTCTTAGTGTCTAATGTGTGATCATAGTTTCTGCTTGGAGGAGTTAGTGTCTAATTTGTGGTCTTACGGTGTGCGAACGTCGCAAAGGGGCTCAGTATTTGTGTTTGGGATTGCAGGGGCTACCCTCTACTTTTGGAGTCACGGTCCGTGGTGAAACACACAAAGGTGAGCAAGTACTGTTCGTCCCCTTTGGGTCCTCCCCGGAGCGTTCTGCTTTGGCTGCTTCCCGAGAAGTCCAGCTTTGGTTCCTACCCAGGAAGTTCTGCTTTAGAAGTGCCTGGAAAAGTCCCGACCCTTGGAGACTTTCCTAGCTCTCGGTGGCCACTCCTTCCGACGTGGGCTGGCCCCCTGCGTGGCAATGAGCGTGCATTTTTGTGAGTCTGGAAGCCCGAGCCTCATGCTAGGCAAGGGAGGCAGAAGCTCATCCCACCCAGGCGAATGTTGCCTGCGCGGGGACGCCCGCTGAGGTTGAGCCTGCCGCCTCGCACTGCCGTGATGATGATTCTCGGAGCTGGTTTGCTGATGGTCTTCACAGGGTCCTTGGGGTTGGGAAGTTAAGCAAACATGATGAGAAGTAGCCTTTAGTATCTCTGTAGTTTCCTGTATTATTACACTAGTTGAGAGTTGTATGTTTGTCTCTGGTTTCCTCTCCCCTGCAATTCTTGAACTCTGGAACATATGCAGAGAGTTGGGATCAGTGGGGCAGAATCTAGCTGGAGGTCTGTGACTAGTGGAGTCCCTCAGGGGTCGGTGCTGGCACCAGTGCTCTTTAATATTTTCATCATCGACCTGGATGAGGGAACTGAATGTACCCTCAGCAAGTTCGCTGATGACACTAAACTGGGAGGAGTGGCTGACACACCAGAAGGCTGGGTTGCCATTCAGCGAGACCTGGACAGGCTGGAGAGTTGGGCAGGGAGAAACTTGATGAAATTCAACAAGGGCAAGTGTAGAGTCTTGCATCTGAGGAGGAACAACCCCATGTACCAGTACAGGTTGGGGGTTGACCTGCTGGAAAGTAGTGAAGGGGAAAGGGACCTGGGGGTCCTGGTGGATAGGAGGATGACCATGAGCCAGCAATGTGCCCTTGTGGCCAAGAAGGCCAATGGCATCCTAGGGTGCATTAGAAAGGGTGTGGTTAGTAGGTCAAGAGAGGTTCTCCTCCCCCTCTACTCTGCCTTGGTGAGGCCGCATCTGGAATATTGTGTCCAGTTCTGGGCCCCTCAGTTCAAGAAGGACAGGGAATTGCTTGAAAGAGTCCAGCGCAGAGCCACAAAGATGATTAAGGGAGTGGAACATCTCCCTTATGAGGAGAGGCTGAGGGAGCTGGATCTCTAGCTTGGAGAAGAGGAGACTGAGGGGTGACGTCATCCATGTTGACAAATACGTAAAGGGTGAGTGTGAGGATGATGGAGCTAGGTTTTTCTGAGTGATGTCCAGTGACAGGACAAGGGGTAATGAGTGTAAACTGGAGCATAAGAAGTTCCATGTGAGCATCAGGAAGAACTTCTTTACTGTGAGAGTGACAGAGCAGTGGAACAGGTTGCCCAGGGGGGTTGTGGAGTCTCCTACGTTGGAGATATTCAAGGCCCGGCTGGAAAAGTTCCTGTGTGATGTACTCTAGGTTACCCTGCTCTTGCAGGGGGGTTGGACTAGATGATCTTTTGAGGTCCCTTCCAACCCTCGGGATTCTGTGATTATATATAACATAATTTCATCTAAAGGAGCCCACTAAATACCTGCATTGGCCTGACGATTGAATTTAATCTGACCTTTACTGGCAACTTAAAAAAGAAAAAGAAATACCAGACTCTAGTATGATACCTAAAGATATTTATATTATTCTCATTCATTAGGAGAGAGGGTCTAAATTTTTTATACTGTGCCAAAATCTACATCTTCAGCAGCAGCATGGCACCCCAAAACTTGAAAGTTTTTGATTCTGTGTTAATTTATGAAAATGTTACCTATGAATAACTCTATAAATCAGAATGGTTACAGGTGGAAATTGCGTTTTATTTATTTCTAAATAAAGCTATTTGATTTAGTTGAGCTTAGTTAATTTGAGTCTGTTTTAGCTTAGGCCTTTCAGTTTAGCTGGAAAAACCCTCCCTTGCAGCCTGAGAAAGGAAAGCCGGGGCAGGAGCGGTGCTGTGGTGGTGCAAGAGCAGTGCAAGAAGAACCCAGCCAGAAGGAGCCAGGGAAGACCTGACAAGGGGTGGTGCTCAATACTCCAGAGGACAGCAGCAAGTCCCGGGGCCACGCTGGGGCCACCCTGGGAGTCCAGAAGGCTGCCTCCCCCCGGATGTGGGGCACGAGGGCCACCTGCATGGAGCACGAGCAGCTGCCTTTGGGACACCATGAGCCAAAGGAGCCCCATGAAGGGGCTGTGCTCGGCTGCGGAGGAAGGCAAAAAACCTCAGGGACGCTTGCTAGTCCAGCCTGGGGGGAAAAAAGCCCTTCCCCCCCCAGCTGCAGGACACGAGGGGCCACCTTCGTGGAGCATGAGCATCAGGCGATAACGCAGCCAGAATGGACCAGAGGAGCCCTGACAAGTGGTCATGCTCAGTGCTCAGAGGAAGGCAAAAAACCCCCGGGGACCGGTGCCAATCTGCCCCGAGGGAAAATTCCTTCCTGACCCCAGAGCTGGCGATCGGCTACTCCCTGAGCATGTGAGCAAGACCTGCTCCCGGTCCACACGCTGGTTACGCCTCTAAGGGGACAAGGGGACACTGGCACTGCCTTTTCTGCTTCCACCTGAAGCCGTCTCAGGGCCTTCCAACAACAGCAAAATGCCACTGGCCTGATGAATCCTCGGAGCACCAATCCTTCCTGGGCTTGGCACTGGGAGCTCCAGAGCACTAGGGGAGGGCACTCAGCCACCTGTGCATCCTTTTTCTCTTGGCTACTGCCACTCTCTCCCCAGGAGGTGAGGACGGCAAGGTCCCCAACGACTGAAGCAGGATTTCCATCCATCTGATGAGCTTTGAGCGTGGCTCCTCCAGGAGCTGGAACGGCAGCAGAGAACCTCTTGCAGCTTTGCAGCTTCACGTCTTCCCCCCTCACCTAATTCCCTGGTGACCAGGAGATGAGGACCAAAGTTTCCCAACAGCTAAAGAAAGATATCCATCCATCTGATGAGCTTTGAGCGTGGCCCGTCCAGGAGCTGGAACGGCAGCAGAGAACCTCTTGCAGCTTCGCAGCTTCACGTCTTCCCCCCCTCACCTAATTCCCTGGTGCCCAGGAGATGAGGACCAAAGTTTCCCAACAACTAAAGCAGGATTTCCATCCATCTGATGAGCTTTGAGCGTGGCCCCTCCAGGAGCTGGAACGGCAGCAGAGAACCTCTTGCAGCTTCGCAGCTTCACGTCTTCCGCCCCTCAGTCCCCCCCTCACCTAATTCCCTGGTGCCCAGGAGATGAGGACCAAGGTTTCCCAACTTCTGAAGCAAGATTTCCATCCATCTGATGAGCTTTGAGCGTGGCCCCTCCAGGAGCTGGAACGGCAGCAGAGAACCTCTTGCAGCTTCGCAGCTTCACGTCTTCCGCCCCCTCAGTCCCCCCCTCACCTAATTCCCTGGTGCCCAGGAGATGAGGACCAAAGTTTCCCAACTTCTGAAGCAGGATTTCCATCCATCTGATAAGCTTTGAGCGTGGCTCCTCCAGGAGCTGGAACGGCAGCAGAGAACCTCTTGCAGCTTCGCAGTTTCACGTCTTCCCCCCCTCAGTCCCCCCCTCACCTAATTCCCTGGTGCCCAGGAGATGAGGACCAAAGTTTCCCAACTTCTGAAGCAGGATTTCCATCCATCTGATGAGCTTTGAGTGTGGCCCCTCCAGGAGCTGGAACGGCAGCAGAGAACCTCTTGCAGCTTCGCAGCTTCACGTCTTCCCCCCCTCAGTCCCCCCCTCACCTAATTCCCTGGTGCCCAGGAGATGAGGACCAAAGTTTCCCAACTTCTGAAGCAAGATTTCCATCCATCTGATGAGCTTTGAGCGTGGCCCCTCCAGGAGCTGGAACAGCAGCAGAGAACCTCTTGCAGCTTCGCAGCTTCACGTCTTCCGCCCCTCAGTCCCCCCCTCACCTAATTCCCTGGTGCCCAGGAGATGAGGACCAAAGTTTCCCAACTTCTGAAGCAAGATTTCCATCCATCTGATGAGCTTTGAGCGTGGCCCGTCCAGGAGCTGGAACGGCAGCAGAGAACCTCCTGCAGCTTCGTGCAGCTCCAAGTTTTCCCTTCCTCAGCTCGCCCTGCAAGCAATTCCCCGGTGCCCAGCAGATGAGGACAGCCAGCTCCCCAACTTCTGAAGCAGGATTTCCATCCATGTGATGAGCTTTGAGCGTGGCCCCTCCAGGAGCTGGAACTGCAGCAGAGGACCTCTTGCAGCTTTGTGCAGTTTCAAGGGTTCCCCCCGTCAACCCCCTTCCCCCTGCCAGGAATTCCCCCGGTGCCCCAAGGACTTCCTCTCGGCTGCCCTCAGGCTGCCAGCTCTGTCCTGGTGGCAGCGCCGGGCACTCTGGCAGTGGGACAGGGGAGGGCGCTGGCCTCATACTGCCCCAGAGCATTGTGATGCTGCGTGGCCCGGTGCTGGCACTATGACACGGGGGCGACGGGGCCCCTGCAGCGCTGCCCACCGCAGCCCTGCTGCTGCTGCCCCTTCACCCAGCATCCCTTGGAGAAAGGCCTTTGGGGTGCTGGCCCTGAGGCACTGCCTGTGCCCAGGAGGCCCAGGGGGATGTTCCTGCCAATGGTGGCCACGCACTGGGCATCGCTGCGGGGTGTCCCTCTAAATAAATCTGTTTGTTCATTCCGGGTAACTGCCCTCAGTTTATATAGTGGGCATGATGTGCGGTGGTATGGAATACCTCTTTGGCTAGTTTGGGTCAGGTGTCCTGTCTCTGCTTCCTCCCGGCTTCCCCTCCTCCCTGGCAGAGCATGAGACTCATAGAAAGTGCTTGGTCAGAGTAAACATGACTTAGCAGCAACTAAAAACATCGGTGTTATCAGCTCTGTCCCCAGGCTAAAAGTCTAAGACACAGCACTGCAACAGCTTCTAAGACTGAGAAAAATGACTGCTACTGCTGAACCCAGGACAGTTTGGAAAAGAGTTGTTAGTGAAAAGGACAGAGTCACATAAAATTATTAGCTCAGTGTGAGCTCTTTCTTAGTGCTGAAATGGCCAATGAGATCTACAGATAAATTAGAAATGTTGTAAGAACTGGGGAGATGGTCTTGTCTCAGGACACAGTATTGGCACAAGAGCTGGTGGAGAAGCGAAGGGTCTGTTGTCTGTAAGAAGTTTATGGAAATTCTAAAAAAAATTGTGAAAAACAAAACACACACATTTTCCAGTACTATCAAAAAAAGCTTAGGATAAGAACAACCCTGTGTTCAGGTAATCCTGTGTGCCTGCCAAGCAGTTCAAGCACAGCCCGTATAGTGTGTCAGTGTTATATGACACAATCTCTGCAATTGCTGCACATGGAAAGAGATCGTCTAGTAAGTCTGCCTTTAGCAGAATGTCTAAGGACACAGTCTAATCCTCATCCCAGCTCTGTTTCCTACTGAGATTGTTAGGGACCCTTTGATCTCATCTGTGCATTGAAATACACCTTGAAATACTGCCATTGTCTTAAAGCTCTTGATAACATGCAGAATGTATTCTGTAATTCTTTGCTACTTAAATATTTTGGTATGTAAGATCACCACATCAGATCGCACAGTGATTCTTCACCATTGTCTCAAATAGGACCCTTAAGAGCTTTAGGGTGTCTGGATCATCAGAAGTAGCCTGGGAGATAATTCAGTCCCTCTATGTAGCTCTGAAGAAAGGTAATTGCCAGTAAAACTTTAATATTTTATAAACTAAAGGACAGCGGATTGAGCATTTAGAAACTTGTGTTAGGTATAATTAACATTGAAATAAATTGCCCTTTTCTTAGTCGTGTGGTGTTAAAGATTGTAAAGGCTAAAATGTGAAGTAGTATTAAAATAATGGCTTATGAAAATGAGCAACAGAGAAGTAGCATCTGAAACCAGATCATGGTTCACCAGAATAACAAGTGGCTGCTTTCCTTGGATAAAGCATCCACAGAAATTCTTTGACTGTCTAGGCTCATCTGTCTCTAAATGTGTGTGTTTCCAGAACAAAACCAGTACAAGTCACTCTTGGCTTTAGCTAATGGATTCTATCCCTTTGTTTTCCTGTCTTTCTTCCACCTCTTTCTGTAAGCCCTTACTACTCAGAGTGTCATTCCTTTTGTGGTTAATGAAAAAAGTAAGATATAACATTAAAGTTAATGGAGATATTGTGGTATGTTGAGTGAAACTACAAACACAAGGAGGAGCTGCCAGTGCAAATTAAAAGGGCCATAAACCTGTCAATATTCAACTGTAAAATCATAGATCATAGAATGGTTTGGGTTGGAAGGAACCTTAAAGACCACCTAGTTCCAACCGCGCTGCCGTAGGCAGGGATACCTTCCATTAAATCAGATTGCTCTAAGCCCTATCCAACCTGGCCTTGAACACTTGCAGGGATGGGGCAGCCACTTCTCCAAACAGCCTGTTCCAGAGCCTCACCACAGGATTTATTCCTAATATCTAAATCTACTCTCTTTCACTTTAAAACCATTCCCCTTTGTCCTGTCACTACCTGCCCTTGTAAAAAGTCTCTCTCCAGATTTCCTTTAGGCCCCCTTTAGGTACTGGAAGCCTGCTCTAAGGTCCCCTCTGAGCCTTCTTGTGTCCAGGGTGAACAAGCCCAACTCTTTCAGCCTGTCTTCACAGAAGAGGTGCTCCAGCCCTCTGATCATCTTTGTGATTCTCCTCTGGACGCTGGTCCGTGTCCCCCTTATGGTGGGGATGCCAGAGCTGAACACAGTACTCCAGATGGGGCCTCAGAAGAGCTGAGTAGAGGGGGGGAATCACCTCACTCAACCTTCTGGCCACACTTGTGATGCAGCCCTATAACCTAGGGTGAAAGTTCTACTTATTACTATACAGCTATAGCAAGGTATGCCTGCTCCTATGTTTTGTTCTTGTCGAATTTGTCTTTTCTATTCTGCTTGCCTTTCTTTCTCAAGAAAGCTTCAACTTCTAATGAAATCAGAGAAAATTAGAAAGGGTTATGATAAGTTTTTCAGCAACATAATCAACATAAAGTGACTGTCACAGTGCATGGACGCCCTTTGATATAGAACAGAATGTGGTGTAATCAAGTGGGTTAAGGTACTCTTGACCTATATATTTTTTTTGCTGGAATCCCTTTTTGTTTTCTGTTTATAAGAGTATGGGCTAGGTTAAATGTGGAAATAAAAAGATCTAGTTGTGTTATGATCAGATGTTTGCACGCATTGTACCTGTTAATGTTGGAACGGGAGCTTATTTTTTCATATTCTATGCTTCTAGGATAGGAGGGGTTTTATTACTTTCACTATTTATGTCCTGTCTAACATAACAGGATATAAATTTTCTTTCTATCAGGAATAATGAACAGTATGTAGATTGTACAATATAAATACATTCTATTTGATCACTGCATTATGGCCTCTTCAATCAATTGCTAAGGGAAGTCTCATGGGAAAGGGTGTACTAGGTGGTAAAGGGGCTCAAGATAGTTGGTCAGCATTCAAGGACCACTTCTTCCAAGCTCAGGATCAGAGCGTCCCAATGGGTAGGAAATCAAGTAAGGGAGCCAGGAGACCAGCATGGTTACACAAGGAACTGCTGGGCAAACTCATGTGGAAAAAGAGAATCTATGGATTATGGAAGGAGGGGCTGGCCACTTGGGCGGAATATAGGACAGTTGTTAGAGGATGTAGGGAGGCAATTAGGACAGCTAAGGCCTCCTTGGAACTTAATCTTGCAAGTCGGGTTAAGGACAATAGAAAGGGCTTCTTCAAATACATAGCGGATAAAGCTAACACAAGAGGCAGTATAGGCCCACTGCTGAACGAGGAGGGTGCCCTGGAGACAGAGGATATGAAGAAGGCAGATGTGCTGAATGCCTTCTTTGCCTCTGTCTTTACTGCTGCAGGCTCTCCCCGGGGGCCCCAGATTCCTATAGCCCCAGAAGGAGTCAGGATAAAGGAGGAGTTTGCTTTGGTAGATGAGGATTGGGTTAGGGATCAGTTAAGCAATCTGGACATCTATAAATCGATGGGTCCGGATGGAATACACCCACGGGTGCTGAGGGAGCTGGCGGAGGTCATTGCTAGGCCACTCTCCATCATCTTCGGTGAGTCGTGGGAAACGGGAGAGGTTCCTGAGGATTGGAGGATGGCAAAAGTCACGCCAGTCCATAAGAAGGGCAAGAAGGAGGAGCCGGGTAATTATAGACCGGTCAGCCTTACCTCCATCCCTGGAAAGGTGATGGAACAACTTATTCTTGACACCATCTCTAGGCATATCAAGGATGAGGAGGTCATTAAGAGTAGCCAACATGGTTTTACCAAGGGGAAGTCATGTTTGACCAACCTTATAGCCTTCTATGAGGAAGTAACTAGGTGGATGGATGATGGTAGAGCGGTAGATGTGGTTTTTCTTGATTTCAGTAAGACCTTTGATACTGTCTCCCACAGCATCCTCATAGATAAGCTAAGGAAGTGTGGGCTTGATGATCAGGTAGTGAGGTGGATCAAGAACTGGTTGAAAGGAAGAAGGCAGAGAGTTGTGGTCAATGGGGCAGAATCTAGCTGGAGGTCTGTGACTAGTGGAGTCCCTCAGGGGCCGGTGCTGCCACCAGTGCTGTTTAATATTTTCATCATCGACCTGGATGAGGGAACTGAATGTCGACAAATTGTTTGGGGTTGCGGTGAATCATGCCAGGTTGTTCTTGCAGATGGGGAGATGGTTAGCCACGTGTCAGAGGCTGATGTAGGAGGCTTGAGAGGAGTTGATGGTACCAGGTGGGTGAACTTGTTGTGTCAGAAGGAAGTTCCAGCTTATTCTCCTGGCTGGCTTAGGACTTGCTGTATGTTTTTCATTTGCAGGTGCGGAGCGAGGAGGGAAGGGAGATGGGTGCCCCTGAGCTGACTTGGGCCAGGTGAGCTCTGCTTAGCTGACTGAAGCAGCAAGGGATTCTGTGTCTTGTGATTTTTTGTGGAATTTGAAACATCCCTTTTGTTGTGTTTTGTAGGCGATCCACGATCTCAAAGCAGAGAACCGAAGACCATCAAAGGTCAGCAAAGGAGCAGTAGAATGATGAGAGAGGGAGATGTCACTTTGTGAGGGAAGGGTGCAGCTTTGAGCCCTCTCTGAGCGTTTGTCTGCTTTTGTTTCTTTTCCAGGTGCCGCAGCCGAGTCCGGAGAGCTGATACGGTGCAAAGCGGACGGCTGTGAGCAGGTAACGGGGCCCTGTGTCTGGATGGTGATAGAGAATGTGAGCCAGAGGGTCTCAGCAAGAATGTCTCAGTCATAGTGTCTTAGGCAGAGTTTGAGTCCATGTGTTTGAGCCAGAGAGTCTGAAGACACAGAATCTCATCCCCAGTCTGAGCCATAGTCTGAGGCGGAGAGTTGAAGTCAGGCAGTCTGAGTCAGATAGAGTCTGTGTGTGTCTAACGTGAGATTTCAGTCAATCTGTGAACCAATCTCTACGCAAGTGAGCCCGAGTAAGTCTCTTTCGTAGTGTCTGCGTGGTGTGAATGTGAGCCTGAGTCTGAGCCAATCTGTTTGCAAGTGAGATGGCGTGCTCTGTGAGATTTGAATGTGGGTCTGAGCCAGGGAATGAGAGCCAGAAAGTGAAAGACAGAGGGCCAGAGGCAGACAGGCAAAAGAGCAGGTTGTGGCTTATCAGGCTGCTTCTGTCCCAGCTGGTGGTGTGCCCCACCCGGACCCAGGGCATGGAGGGAGGGGTCGTGGGTGGGGCGTGGGGCATATGAAGGCCAGCCATTCACCAGGGAGCTCATTTAGTGACTGGCTTTCATCAGGGCAAGTTTTGTAGTGGTGGTTTGGGTTTTGTGGCTTTAGGGCTTTATGGTTTATTTCTGGTGTTGGGGTTTTTGGCGGGTTTTTTGAAGTGGTCAGGTCTGAATTAAGACCTTGAGGCTATGTCAAGACTTCCTAGTGCATACATTAGTAAATGTCTTTGTGTAGGGTTTTTTTTGTTGTTGTTTTTTGTTTTTTCCCTTTTCTCTTTGTTGCTGGCGATGAGCTAAGTGGAAGCCTGTGGCTGTTCTCAGAAGGAGGAGTTGTGGCAAAGGCCAAGTGTGGTCAAGGTACTGATAAATTGTGTAGCGTTCACGTTGGATTTTTCAGATGATGAAGAGGAATGTGGCTACTGAAGGAATATCCCAGTTAGGTGAGAAGAGTTTTTTCTCAAGGATGGCTTTGGACCTCTGCCCCTCTGAAAGCTAAGGTAGAAGACTGGGCTCGGGGAGGGTCTGGAAAGAGATGTAAGGTGGGTGTGGGAGAGAAGCTCGTCAAGACCTGGTCTCTGGGCAGGGGAAGGGAGCAGGTTACTGCTCAGCTTGAGCTTTTCTTGCTTTAGAAAGCTGAAGTGTAGATGAGGCTTGTGGCTCAGAGCCTTCAGGTCAGTTGTCTTTTGGGGCATGGCTCCAGATTGCCTCTGCAGCTCTGTTGCCTGTGTCCCTTTGCACAGACCTGACTCTGTGCACCTAGGTTGCTGATTCCTGGGAGAACTGACTAGGTGGCTGAAGCGGGAGCTGTATGTGAAAAGGCTTTAAGTAGCCGAAGGCAACATTTGTTTGTGTTTTCTGGGTGCCGTCCAGGCCCGGTTGTAGCTAGCAGAAATGTGGGAGGCCTGGCGATTGAGCAGCCAATGTCCTGAAGCGGGAGATGGGTATTGCACAGGGCTGCCTGCTTCTTTGAGCCCCGTCTTGGCATGCATCTATTTCCATTTCTTTTTTTCAGGTGTCGCATCCGAGCCGGGAGAGGCGAAGCCGCGCACTGAGGAGTGCTGGGAGAAGCTAAGGTGGTTTTGTGCCGCGATAGTTGAAGGTCGGGAATGCGCTCGGAGGTGCCTGAGAGGGGAAGGGTCAGCTCCAGAGAAGGTAGCGACTGAGAGTGAAATGCCAGGATGAAAAGGTGACGTTTGTGGGGCTTAAGTCTGGGGTGTTGTGTGAGGGACAACAGGTCACGGTCCGTGGCGAAACACACAAAGGTGGGAAAGTACCGTGGGTCCCCTTTGGCTCCTCCCCGGAGCGTTCTGCTTTGGCTGCTTCCCGAGAAGTCCAGCTTTGGTTCCTACCCAGGAAGTTCTGCTTTAGAAGTGCCTGGAAAAGTCCTGACCCTTGGAGACTTTTCTAGCTCTCGGTGGCCACTCCTTCCGACGTGGGCTGGCTCCTTGCGTGGCAATGAGCGTGCATTTTTGTGAGTCTGGAAGCCCGAGCCTCATGCTAGGCGAGGGAGGCAGAAGCTCATCCCACCCAGGCGAATGTTGCCTGCGCGGGGACGCCCGCTGAGGTTGAGCCTGCCGCCTCGCACTGCCGTGATGATGATTCTCGGAGCTGGTTTGCTGATGGTCTTCACAGGGTCCTTGGGGTTGGGAAGAGAAGCAAACAGCAGAAGTATCCTTTAGTGCATCCTGTACTATCTCTATGGTTTCCTGTATTAATCAACTGGTGGAGAGTTCTCTGTTTGTCTTTGGTGTTCTCCCACCTGGAATCCTCAAAGCCTGGAACAGCTGTGATGGGTTTTTATCATCCCAGTGTAGCTCTCTACTCTTGATGATCTGCATGAATGGATAGAAGAGCTCTGGAAATCAGCTTGCATGTAATGTGTCAAGGCCAGAGGGTCTGCTTGGGAGTGGGTGTGATAGTTTATCTAGAGTGAAGGTCAGAGCCAGAGTGTCTGTGTTCAGAGTGTCTGAATGTCAGTCTCTGTATGCGTGTCAACCTAAGTGTCTGGGTAAGTGTGGCCTGAGACTTAGAGGCCCCATTAAGCTTACCCTGGCAGCACAGTGAATAATGCAAAGTTGTTCTTGCAGATGGCGAGATGGTTAGCCACGTGTCAGAGGCTGATGTCAGAAGGTGGAGCAGAGTGATGTTACCAGGCGGGTAAACTTGTGGCGTCAGAAGGAAGGTATGCCTTATTCTCCTGGCTGGCTTATGGCTTGCTGTGTATGTTTTTAATTTGGAGGTGCGGAGCGAGGAGCAAAGGGAGATCTCTGCCCCCGAACTGACTTGGGCCAGGTGAGCTATGCTGCGCAGAGTGAAGCAGCAAGTGAGGGAGTGTCTTGTAATTTTTGTGGAATTTGAAACATCCCTTGCGTTGTGTTCTGTAGGCGATACACGGTCTGAAAGCAGAGAACCGAAGATCTGCAAAGGCCAGCGGACGAGCAGTAAGGTGACGAGAGAGGGAGATGGCACTTGGTGAGGGAAGGGTGCAGCTTTGAGCCCTGTCTGAGCGTGCATCTGCTTCTGTTTCTTTTTCAGGTGGCGCAGCCAAGCCTGGAGAGGTGATGGCACAAACTGCGGAGAGCTGTGAGGAGGTAAGGGGTGTGTGTGGGTGTGTGTGTGTGTGTTGGGTGGGCGTTGAGGAGAACGTGGCAAAAGGGCTCAGTATTTGTGTTTGGGATTGCAAGGTCTAGTGTGTGAGCTTAGGGTCTAGTGTGTGAGCTTAGGGTCTAGTGTGTGAGCTTAGGGTCTAGTGTGTGAGCTTAGGGTCTAGTGTGTGAGCTTAGGATCTGCTTGGAGGACTTGGTATCTAATGTGTAAGCTCAGGGTCTGCTTGGAGGACTTAGGGTCAAATTTGTGACATTAGAGTCTCATTTGTGGGTTGAGGGTCTGCTTGGAGGTCTTAGTGTCTAATGTGTGATCTCAGGGTCTGCTTGGAGGACTTAGGGTCTAATGTGTGATCTCAGGGTCTGCTTGGAGGACTTAGTGTCTAATTTGTGATCTCAGGGTCTGCTTAGAGGGCTTCTTGTCTAGTGTGTGATCTCAGAGTTTGCTAGGAGGACTTAGCATCTAATTTGTGACATTAGTGTCTGCTTGGAGGACTTAGTGTATAATTTGTGAGGTTAGGGTCTGTTTGGAGGTCTAAGGTTCCAATACGTGAGCGTAGGGTCCAATATGACAGGTTAGGGACCAAGATGCGAGCTTAGGGTCGAATATGTGAGCTTAGGGTTTAATTTGTGATCTTAGGACCAGCTTGGAGGACTTAGTGTCTAATTAGTGATCTTAGTGTCTGCTTGGAGGTCTTATTGTCTAATTTGTGATCTTAGTGTCTGCTTGGAGGTCTTTGTGTATTATTTGTCATCTTAGGGTGTGCTTGGAGGGCTTAGTGTCTGACCGGTGATCTTAGTGTCTGAGCTGTGATCTTAGTGTCTGAGCTGTGGACTTAGTGTTTAATTTGTGATCTTATTGTCTGCTTGGAGGACTTAATTGTCAATTTTTTTCATCTTAGTGTGTTCATGGTAGACTTTGTGTCTAATTTGTGAGCTTAGTGTCTAATTTTTGACCTTAGTGTCTAATTTGTGATCTTAGTGTCTGTTTGAAGGACTTAGTGTCTAATTTGTGACCTTAGTGTCTGTTTGGAGGACTTGGTGTCCAAGTTGTGGACTTGGTGTGTAAGTTGTGATCTTAGGGTCTGCTTGGAGGACTTAGAGGTGAATTTGTGATCTTAGTGTCTAATTTGTGATCTTAGGGTCTGCTTGGAGGACTTGGTGTCGAATTTGTGGACTTGGTGTCTAAGTTGTTGACGTGGTATCTAATTTCTGATCTTAGAGTCTGCTTGGAGGACTTAGGGTCTAATTTGTGATCTTAGTTTCTTCATGGTGGATTTAGTGTCTATTTTGTGTTCTTAGTGTCGAATTTGTGATCTTAGTGTCTGTTTGGCGGATGTAGTGTCTAAGTTGTGATCTTAGTGTCCAATCTGTGATCTTAGTGTCTGCTTGGAGGACTTAGTGTCTAATTTGTGATCTTAGTGTCTGCTTGGAGGACTTAATGTCTAATTTGTGATCTTAGTGTATACTTGGATGTCTTAGTCTCTAATTCGTGTTCTTAGTGTCTAAATTTTGAGCTTAAGTTCTAATTTGTGAACTTGGTGTCTCATTTGTGTTCTTAGGGTGTGCTTGGAGGACTTAGGTTCTAATTTGTCATGGTAGGGTCTAATTTGTCATGTTAGGGTCTTCTTGGAAGACTTAGTGCCTACCTGGTGATCTTAGTGCCTAACTGGTGATCTTAGAGTCTAATTCATGATCTTAGGGTCTGCTTAGAGGACTTGGTGTCAAATTTGTGATCTTAGGGTCTAATTTGTGATCTTAGGGTCAAATTTGTCATCTTAGGTTCTAATTTGTCGTGGTAGGGTCTAATTTGTCATGTTAGGGTCTGCTTGGAGGACTTAGGGTCTGATTTGTGATCTTAGGGTGTGCTTGGAGGTCTTAGTGTCTAATGTGTGATCATAGTTTCTGCTTGGAGGAGTTAGTGTCTAATTTGTGGTCTTACGGTGTGCGAACGTCGCAAAGGGGCTCAGTATTTGTGTTTGGGATTGCAGGGGCTACCCTCTACTTTTGGAGTCACGGTCCGTGGTGAAACACACAAAGGTGAGCAAGTACTGTTCGTCCCCTTTGGGTCCTCCCCGGAGCGTTCTGCTTTGGCTGCTTCCCGAGAAGTCCAGCTTTGGTTCCTACCCAGGAAGTTCTGCTTTAGAAGTGCCTGGAAAAGTCCCGACCCTTGGAGACTTTCCTAGCTCTCGGTGGCCACTCCTTCCGACGTGGGCTGGCCCCCTGCGTGGCAATGAGCGTGCATTTTTGTGAGTCTGGAAGCCCGAGCCTCATGCTAGGCAAGGGAGGCAGAAGCTCATCCCACCCAGGCGAATGTTGCCTGCGCGGGGACGCCCGCTGAGGTTGAGCCTGCCGCCTCGCACTGCCGTGATGATGATTCTCGGAGCTGGTTTGCTGATGGTCTTCACAGGGTCCTTGGGGTTGGGAAGTTAAGCAAACATGATGAGAAGTAGCCTTTAGTATCTCTGTAGTTTCCTGTATTATTACACTAGTTGAGAGTTGTATGTTTGTCTCTGGTTTCCTCTCCCCTGCAATTCTTGAACTCTGGAACATATGCAGAGAGTTGGGATCAGTGGGGCAGAATCTAGCTGGAGGTCTGTGACTAGTGGAGTCCCTCAGGGGTCGGTGCTGGCACCAGTGCTCTTTAATATTTTCATCATCGACCTGGATGAGGGAACTGAATGTACCCTCAGCAAGTTCGCTGATGACACTAAACTGGGAGGAGTGGCTGACACACCAGAAGGCTGGGTTGCCATTCAGCGAGACCTGGACAGGCTGGAGAGTTGGGCAGGGAGAAACTTGATGAAATTCAACAAGGGCAAGTGTAGAGTCTTGCATCTGAGGAGGAACAACCCCATGTACCAGTACAGGTTGGGGGTTGACCTGCTGGAAAGTAGTGAAGGGGAAAGGGACCTGGGGGTCCTGGTGGATAGGAGGATGACCATGAGCCAGCAATGTGCCCTTGTGGCCAAGAAGGCCAATGGCATCCTAGGGTGCATTAGAAAGGGTGTGGTTAGTAGGTCAAGAGAGGTTCTCCTCCCCCTCTACTCTGCCTTGGTGAGGCCGCATCTGGAATATTGTGTCCAGTTCTGGGCCCCTCAGTTCAAGAAGGACAGGGAATTGCTTGAAAGAGTCCAGCGCAGAGCCACAAAGATGATTAAGGGAGTGGAACATCTCCCTTATGAGGAGAGGCTGAGGGAGCTGGATCTCTAGCTTGGAGAAGAGGAGACTGAGGGGTGACGTCATCCATGTTGACAAATACGTAAAGGGTGAGTGTGAGGATGATGGAGCTAGGTTTTTCTGAGTGATGTCCAGTGACAGGACAAGGGGTAATGAGTGTAAACTGGAGCATAAGAAGTTCCATGTGAGCATCAGGAAGAACTTCTTTACTGTGAGAGTGACAGAGCAGTGGAACAGGTTGCCCAGGGGGGTTGTGGAGTCTCCTACGTTGGAGATATTCAAGGCCCGGCTGGAAAAGTTCCTGTGTGATGTACTCTAGGTTACCCTGCTCTTGCAGGGGGGTTGGACTAGATGATCTTTTGAGGTCCCTTCCAACCCTCGGGATTCTGTGATTATATATAACATAATTTCATCTAAAGGAGCCCACTAAATACCTGCATTGGCCTGACGATTGAATTTAATCTGACCTTTACTGGCAACTTAAAAAAGAAAAAGAAATACCAGACTCTAGTATGATACCTAAAGATATTTATATTATTCTCATTCATTAGGAGAGAGGGTCTAAATTTTTTATACTGTGCCAAAATCTACATCTTCAGCAGCAGCATGGCACCCCAAAACTTGAAAGTTTTTGATTCTGTGTTAATTTATGAAAATGTTACCTATGAATAACTCTATAAATCAGAATGGTTACAGGTGGAAATTGCGTTTTATTTATTTCTAAATAAAGCTATTTGATTTAGTTGAGCTTAGTTAATTTGAGTCTGTTTTAGCTTAGGCCTTTCAGTTTAGCTGGAAAAACCCTCCCTTGCAGCCTGAGAAAGGAAAGCCGGGGCAGGAGCGGTGCTGTGGTGGTGCAAGAGCAGTGCAAGAAGAACCCAGCCAGAAGGAGCCAGGGAAGACCTGACAAGGGGTGGTGCTCAATACTCCAGAGGACAGCAGCAAGTCCCGGGGCCACGCTGGGGCCACCCTGGGAGTCCAGAAGGCTGCCTCCCCCCGGATGTGGGGCACGAGGGCCACCTGCGTGGAGCACGAGCAGCTGCCTTTGGGACACCATGAGCCAAAGGAGCCCCATGAAGGGGCTGTGCTCGGCTGCGGAGGAAGGCAAAAAACCTCAGGGACGCTTGCTAGTCCAGCCTGGGGGGAAAAAAGCCCTTCCCCCCCCAGCTGCAGGACACGAGGGGCCACCTTCGTGGAGCATGAGCATCAGGCGATAACGCAGCCAGAATGGACCAGAGGAGCCCTGACAAGTGGTCATGCTCAGTGCTCAGAGGAAGGCAAAAAACCCCTGGGGACCGGTGCCAATCTGCCCCGAGGGAAAATTCCTTCCTGACCCCAGAGCTGGTGATCGGCTACTCCCTGAGCATGTGAGCAAGACCTGCTCCCGGTCCACACGCTGGTTACGCCTCTAAGGGGACAAGGGGACACTGGCACTGCCTTTTCTGCTTCCACCTGAAGCCGTCTCAGGGCCTTCCAACAACAGCAAAATGCCACTGGCCTGATGAATCCTCGGAGCACCAATCCTTCCTGGGCTTGGCACTGGGAGCTCCAGAGCACTAGGGGAGGGCACTCAGCCACCTGTGCATCCTTTTTCTCTTGGCTACTGCCACTCTCTCCCCAGGAGGTGAGGACGGCAAGGTCCCCAACGACTGAAGCAGGATTTCCATCCATCTGATGAGCTTTGAGCGTGGCTCCTCCAGGAGCTGGAACGGCAGCAGAGAACCTCTTGCAGCTTTGCAGCTTCACGTCTTCCCCCCTCACCTAATTCCCTGGTGACCAGGAGATGAGGACCAAAGTTTCCCAACAGCTAAAGAAAGATATCCATCCATCTGATGAGCTTTGAGCGTGGCCCGTCCAGGAGCTGGAACGGCAGCAGAGAACCTCTTGCAGCTTCGCAGCTTCACGTCTTCCCCCCCTCACCTAATTCCCTGGTGCCCAGGAGATGAGGACCAAAGTTTCCCAACAACTAAAGCAGGATTTCCATCCATCTGATGAGCTTTGAGCGTGGCCCGTCCAGGAGCTGGAACGGCAGCAGAGAACCTCTTGCAGCTTCGCAGCTTCACGTCTTCCGCCCCCTCAGTCCCCCCCTCACCTAATTCCCTGGTGCCCAGGAGATGAGGACCAAGGTTTCCCAACTTCTGAAGCAAGATTTCCATCCATCTGATGAGCTTTGAGCGTGGCCCCTCCAGGAGCTGGAACGGCAGCAGAGAACCTCTTGCAGCTTCGCAGCTTCACGTCTTCCGCCCCCTCAGTCCCCCCCTCACCTAATTCCCTGGTGCCCAGGAGATGAGGACCAAAGTTTCCCAACTTCTGAAGCAGGATTTCCATCCATCTGATAAGCTTTGAGCGTGGCTCCTCCAGGAGCTGGAACGGCAGCAGAGAACCTCTTGCAGCTTCGCAGCTTCACGTCTTCCCCCCCTCAGTCCCCCCCTCACCTAATTCCCTGGTGCCCAGGAGATGAGGACCAAAGTTTCCCAACTTCTGAAGCAGGATTTCCATCCATCTGATGAGCTTTGAGTGTGGCCCCTCCAGGAGCTGGAACGGCAGCAGAGAACCTCTTGCAGCTTCGCAGCTTCACGTCTTCCCCCCCTCAGTCCCCCCCTCACCTAATTCCCTGGTGCCCAGGAGATGAGGACCAAAGTTTCCCAACTTCTGAAGCAAGATTTCCATCCATCTGATGAGCTTTGAGCGTGGCCCCTCCAGGAGCTGGAACAGCAGCAGAGAACCTCTTGCAGCTTCGCAGCTTCACGTCTTCCGCCCCTCAGTCCCCCCCTCACCTAATTCCCTGGTGCCCAGGAGATGAGGACCAAAGTTTCCCAACTTCTGAAGCAGGATTTCCATCCATCTGATAAGCTTTGAGCGTGGCTCCTCCAGGAGCTGGAACGGCAGCAGAGAACCTCTTGCAGCTTCGCAGCTTCACGTCTTCCCCCCCTCAGTCCCCCCCTCACCTAATTCCCTGGTGCCCAGGAGATGAGGACCAAAGTTTCCCAACTTCTGAAGCAAGATTTCCATCCATCTGATGAGCTTTGAGCGTGGCCCGTCCAGGAGCTGGAACGGCAGCAGAGAACCTCCTGCAGCTTCGTGCAGCTCCAAGTTTTCCCTTCCTCAGCTCGCCCTGCAAGCAATTCCCCGGTGCCCAGCAGATGAGGACAGCCAGCTCCCCAACTTCTGAAGCAGGATTTCCATCCATGTGATGAGCTTTGAGCGTGGCCCCTCCAGGAGCTGGAACTGCAGCAGAGGACCTCTTGCAGCTTTGTGCAGTTTCAAGGGTTCCCCCCGTCAACCCCCTTCCCCCTGCCAGGAATTCCCCCGGTGCCCCAAGGACTTCCTCTCGGCTGCCCTCAGGCTGCCAGCTCTGTCCTGGTGGCAGCGCCGGGCACTCTGGCAGTGGGACAGGGGAGGGCGCTGGCCTCATACTGCCCCAGAGCATTGTGATGCTGCGTGGCCCGGTGCTGGCACTATGACACGGGGGCGACGGGGCCCCTGCAGCGCTGCCCACCGCAGCCCTGCTGCTGCTGCCCCTTCACCCAGCATCCCTTGGAGAAAGGCCTTTGGGGTGCTGGCCCTGAGGCACTGCCTGTGCCCAGGAGGCCCAGGGGGATGTTCCTGCCAATGGTGGCCACGCACTGGGCATCGCTGCGGGGTGTCCCTCTAAATAAATCTGTTTGTTCATTCCGGGTAACTGCCCTCAGTTTATATAGTGGGCATGATGTGCGGTGGTATGGAATACCTCTTTGGCTAGTTTGGGTCAGGTGTCCTGTCTCTGCTTCCTCCCGGCTTCCCCTCCTCCCTGGCAGAGCATGAGACTCATAGAAAGTGCTTGGTCAGAGTAAACATGACTTAGCAGCAACTAAAAACATCGGTGTTATCAGCTCTGTCCCCAGGCTAAAAGTCTAAGACACAGCACTGCAACAGCTTCTAAGACTGAGAAAAATGACTGCTACTGCTGAACCCAGGACAGTTTGGAAAAGAGTTGTTAGTGAAAAGGACAGAGTCACATAAAATTATTAGCTCAGTGTGAGCTCTTTCTTAGTGCTGAAATGGCCAATGAGATCTACAGATAAATTAGAAATGTTGTAAGAACTGGGGAGATGGTCTTGTCTCAGGACACAGTATTGGCACAAGAGCTGGTGGAGAAGCGAAGGGTCTGTTGTCTGTAAGAAGTTTATGGAAATTCTAAAAAAAATTGTGAAAAACAAAACACACACATTTTCCAGTACTATCAAAAAAAGCTTAGGATAAGAACAACCCTGTGTTCAGGTAATCCTGTGTGCCTGCCAAGCAGTTCAAGCACAGCCCGTATAGTGTGTCAGTGTTATATGACACAATCTCTGCAATTGCTGCACATGGAAAGAGATCGTCTAGTAAGTCTGCCTTTAGCAGAATGTCTAAGGACACAGTCTAATCCTCATCCCAGCTCTGTTTCCTACTGAGATTGTTAGGGACCCTTTGATCTCATCTGTGCATTGAAATACACCTTGAAATACTGCCATTGTCTTAAAGCTCTTGATAACATGCAGAATGTATTCTGTAATTCTTTGCTACTTAAATATTTTGGTATGTAAGATCACCACATCAGATCGCACAGTGATTCTTCACCATTGTCTCAAATAGGACCCTTAAGAGCTTTAGGGTGTCTGGATCATCAGAAGTAGCCTGGGAGATAATTCAGTCCCTCTATGTAGCTCTGAAGAAAGGTAATTGCCAGTAAAACTTTAATATTTTATAAACTAAAGGACAGCGGATTGAGCATTTAGAAACTTGTGTTAGGTATAATTAACATTGAAATAAATTGCCCTTTTCTTAGTCGTGTGGTGTTAAAGATTGTAAAGGCTAAAATGTGAAGTAGTATTAAAATAATGGCTTATGAAAATGAGCAACAGAGAAGTAGCATCTGAAACCAGATCATGGTTCACCAGAATAACAAGTGGCTGCTTTCCTTGGATAAAGCATCCACAGAAATTCTTTGACTGTCTAGGCTCATCTGTCTCTAAATGTGTGTGTTTCCAGAACAAAACCAGTACAAGTCACTCTTGGCTTTAGCTAATGGATTCTATCCCTTTGTTTTCCTGTCTTTCTTCCACCTCTTTCTGTAAGCCCTTACTACTCAGAGTGTCATTCCTTTTGTGGTTAATGAAAAAAGTAAGATATAACATTAAAGTTAATGGAGATATTGTGGTATGTTGAGTGAAACTACAAACACAAGGAGGAGCTGCCAGTGCAAATTAAAAGGGCCATAAACCTGTCAATATTCAACTGTAAAATCATAGATCATAGAATGGTTTGGGTTGGAAGGAACCTTAAAGACCACCTAGTTCCAACCGCGCTGCCGTAGGCAGGGATACCTTCCATTAAATCAGATTGCTCTAAGCCCTATCCAACCTGGCCTTGAACACTTGCAGGGATGGGGCAGCCACTTCTCCAAACAGCCTGTTCCAGAGCCTCACCACAGGATTTATTCCTAATATCTAAATCTACTCTCTTTCACTTTAAAACCATTCCCCTTTGTCCTGTCACTACCTGCCCTTGTAAAAAGTCTCTCTCCAGATTTCCTTTAGGCCCCCTTTAGGTACTGGAAGCCTGCTCTAAGGTCCCCTCTGAGCCTTCTTGTGTCCAGGGTGAACAAGCCCAACTCTTTCAGCCTGTCTTCACAGAAGAGGTGCTCCAGCCCTCTAATCATCTTTGTGATTCTCCTCTGGACGCTGGTCCGTGTCCCCCTTATGGTGGGGATGCCAGAGCTGAACACAGTACTCCAGATGGGGCCTCAGAAGAGCTGAGTAGAGGGGGGGAATCACCTCACTCAACCTTCTGGCCACACTTGTGATGCAGCCCTATAACCTAGGGTGAAAGTTCTACTTATTACTATACAGCTATAGCAAGGTATGCCTGCTCCTATGTTTTGTTCTTGTCGAACTTGTCTTTTCTATTCTGCTTGCCTTTCTTTCTCAAGAAAGCTTCAACTTCTAATGAAATCAGAGAAAATTAGAAAGGGTTATGATAAGTTTTTCAGCAACATAATCAACATAAAGTGACTGTCACAGTGCATGGACGCCCTTTGATATAGAACAGAATGTGGTGTAATCAAGTGGGTTAAGGTACTCTTGACCTATATATTTTTTTTGCTGGAATCCCTTTTTGTTTTCTGTTTATAAGAGTATGGGCTAGGTTAAATGTGGAAATAAAAAGATCTAGTTGTGTTATGATCAGATGTTTGCACGCATTGTACCTGTTAATGTTGGAACGGGAGCTTATTTTTTCATATTCTATGCTTCTAGGATAGGAGGGGTTTTATTACTTTCACTATTTATGTCCTGTCTAACATAACAGGATATAAATTTTCTTTCTATCAGGAATAATGAACAGTATGTAGATTGTACAATATAAATACATTCTATTTGATCACTGCATTATGGCCTCTTCAATCAATTGCTAAGGGAAGTCTCATGGGAAAGGGTGTACTAGGTGGTAAAGGGGCTCAAGATAGTTGGTCAGCATTCAAGGACCACTTCTTCCAAGCTCAGGATCAGAGCGTCCCAATGGGTAGGAAATCAAGTAAGGGAGCCAGGAGACCAGCATGGTTACACAAGGAACTGCTGGGCAAACTCATGTGGAAAAAGAGAATCTATGGATTATGGAAGGAGGGGCTGGCCACTTGGGCGGAATATAGGACAGTTGTTAGAGGATGTAGGGAGGCAATTAGGACAGCTAAGGCCTCCTTGGAACTTAATCTTGCAAGTCGGGTTAAGGACAATAGAAAGGGCTTCTTCAAATACATAGCGGATAAAGCTAACACAAGAGGCAGTATAGGCCCACTGCTGAACGAGGAGGGTGCCCTGGAGACAGAGGATATGAAGAAGGCAGATGTGCTGAATGCCTTCTTTGCCTCTGTCTTTACTGCTGCAGGCTCTCCCCGGGGGCCCCAGATTCCTATAGCCCCAGAAGGAGTCAGGATAAAGGAGGAGTTTGCTTTGGTAGATGAGGATTGGGTTAGGGATCAGTTAAGCAATCTGGACATCTATAAATCGATGGGTCCGGATGGAATACACCCACGGGTGCTGAGGGAGCTGGCGGAGGTCATTGCTAGGCCACTCTCCATCATCTTCGGTGAGTCGTGGGAAACGGGAGAGGTTCCTGAGGATTGGAGGATGGCAAAAGTCACGCCAGTCCATAAGAAGGGCAAGAAGGAGGAGCCGGGTAATTATAGACCGGTCAGCCTTACCTCCATCCCTGGAAAGGTGATGGAACAACTTATTCTTGACACCATCTCTAGGCATATCAAGGATGAGGAGGTCATTAAGAGTAGCCAACATGGTTTTACCAAGGGGAAGTCATGTTTGACCAACCTTATAGCCTTCTATGAGGAAGTAACTAGGTGGATGGATGATGGTAGAGCGGTAGATGTGGTTTTTCTTGATTTCAGTAAGACCTTTGATACTGTCTCCCACAGCATCCTCATAGATAAGCTAAGGAAGTGTGGGCTTGATGATCAGGTAGTGAGGTGGATCAAGAACTGGTTGAAAGGAAGAAGGCAGAGAGTTGTGGTCAATGGGGCAGAATCTAGCTGGAGGTCTGTGACTAGTGGAGTCCCTCAGGGGCCGGTGCTGCCACCAGTGCTGTTTAATATTTTCATCATCGACCTGGATGAGGGAACTGAATGTCGACAAATTGTTTGGGGTTGCGGTGAATCATGCCAGGTTGTTCTTGCAGATGGGGAGATGGTTAGCCACGTGTCAGAGGCTGATGTAGGAGGCTTGAGAGGAGTTGATGGTACCAGGTGGGTGAACTTGTTGTGTCAGAAGGAAGTTCCAGCTTATTCTCCTGGCTGGCTTAGGACTTGCTGTATGTTTTTCATTTGCAGGTGCGGAGCGAGGAGGGAAGGGAGATGGGTGCCCCTGAGCTGACTTGGGCCAGGTGAGCTCTGCTTAGCTGACTGAAGCAGCAAGGGATTCTGTGTCTTGTGATTTTTTGTGGAATTTGAAACATCCCTTTTGTTGTGTTTTGTAGGCGATCCACGATCTCAAAGCAGAGAACCGAAGACCATCAAAGGTCAGCAAAGGAGCAGTAGAATGATGAGAGAGGGAGATGTCACTTTGTGAGGGAAGGGTGCAGCTTTGAGCCCTCTCTGAGTGTTTGTCTGCTTTTGTTTCTTTTCCAGGTGCCGCAGCCGAGTCCGGAGAGCTGATACGGTGCAAAGCGGACGGCTGTGAGCAGGTAACGGGGCCCTGTGTCTGGATGGTGATAGAGAATGTGAGCCAGAGGGTCTCAGCAAGAATGTCTCAGTCATAGTGTCTTAGGCAGAGTTTGAGTCCATGTGTTTGAGCCAGAGAGTCTGAAGACACAGAATCTCATCCCCAGTCTGAGCCATAGTCTGAGGCGGAGAGTTGAAGTCAGGCAGTCTGAGTCAGATAGAGTCTGTGTGTGTCTAACGTGAGATTTCAGTCAATCTGTGAACCAATCTCTACGCAAGTGAGCCCGAGTAAGTCTCTTTCGTAGTGTCTGCGTGGTGTGAATGTGAGCCTGAGTCTGAGCCAATCTGTTTGCAAGTGAGATGGCGTGCTCTGTGAGATTTGAATGTGGGTCTGAGCCAGGGAATGAGAGCCAGAAAGTGAAAGACAGAGGGCCAGAGGCAGACAGGCAAAAGAGCAGGTTGTGGCTTATCAGGCTGCTTCTGTCCCAGCTGGTGGTGTGCCCCACCCGGACCCAGGGCATGGAGGGAGGGGTCGTGGGTGGGGCGTGGGGCATATGAAGGCCAGCCATTCACCAGGGAGCTCATTTAGTGACTGGCTTTCATCAGGGCAAGTTTTGTAGTGGTGGTTTGGGTTTTGTGGCTTTAGGGCTTTATGGTTTATTTCTGGTGTTGGGGTTTTTGGCGGGTTTTTTGAAGTGGTCAGGTCTGAATTAAGACCTTGAGGCTATGTCAAGACTTCCTAGTGCATACATTAGTAAATGTCTTTGTGTAGGGTTTTTTTTGTTGTTGTTTTTTGTTTTTTCCCTTTTCTCTTTGTTGCTGGCGATGAGCTAAGTGGAAGCCTGTGGCTGTTCTCAGAAGGAGGAGTTGTGGCAAAGGCCAAGTGTGGTCAAGGTACTGATAAATTGTGTAGCGTTCACGTTGGATTTTTCAGATGATGAAGAGGAATGTGGCTACTGAAGGAATATCCCAGTTAGGTGAGAAGAGTTTTTTCTCAAGGATGGCTTTGGACCTCTGCCCCTCTGAAAGCTAAGGTAGAAGACTGGGCTCGGGGAGGGTCTGGAAAGAGATGTAAGGTGGGTGTGGGAGAGAAGCTCGTCAAGACCTGGTCTCTGGGCAGGGGAAGGGAGCAGGTTACTGCTCAGCTTGAGCTTTTCTTGCTTTAGAAAGCTGAAGTGTAGATGAGGCTTGTGGCTCAGAGCCTTCAGGTCAGTTGTCTTTTGGGGCATGGCTCCAGATTGCCTCTGCAGCTCTGTTGCCTGTGTCCCTTTGCACAGACCTGACTCTGTGCACCTAGGTTGCTGATTCCTGGGAGAACTGACTAGGTGGCTGAAGCGGGAGCTGTATGTGAAAAGGCTTTAAGTAGCCGAAGGCAACATTTGTTTGTGTTTTCTGGGTGCCGTCCAGGCCCGGTTGTAGCTAGCAGAAATGTGGGAGGCCTGGCGATTGAGCAGCCAATGTCCTGAAGCGGGAGATGGGTATTGCACAGGGCTGCCTGCTTCTTTGAGCCCCGTCTTGGCATGCATCTATTTCCATTTCTTTTTTTCAGGTGTCGCATCCGAGCCGGGAGAGGCGAAGCCGCGCACTGAGGAGTGCTGGGAGAAGCTAAGGTGGTTTTGTGCCGCGATAGTTGAAGGTCGGGAATGCGCTCGGAGGTGCCTGAGAGGGGAAGGGTCAGCTCCAGAGAAGGTAGCGACTGAGAGTGAAATGCCAGGATGAAAAGGTGACGTTTGTGGGGCTTAAGTCTGGGGTGTTGTGTGAGGGACAACAGGTCACGGTCCGTGGCGAAACACACAAAGGTGGGAAAGTACCGTGGGTCCCCTTTGGCTCCTCCCCGGAGCGTTCTGCTTTGGCTGCTTCCCGAGAAGTCCAGCTTTGGTTCCTACCCAGGAAGTTCTGCTTTAGAAGTGCCTGGAAAAGTCCTGACCCTTGGAGACTTTTCTAGCTCTCGGTGGCCACTCCTTCCGACGTGGGCTGGCTCCTTGCGTGGCAATGAGCGTGCATTTTTGTGAGTCTGGAAGCCCGAGCCTCATGCTAGGCGAGGGAGGCAGAAGCTCATCCCACCCAGGCGAATGTTGCCTGCGCGGGGACGCCCGCTGAGGTTGAGCCTGCCGCCTCGCACTGCCGTGATGATGATTCTCGGAGCTGGTTTGCTGATGGTCTTCACAGGGTCCTTGGGGTTGGGAAGAGAAGCAAACAGCAGAAGTATCCTTTAGTGCATCCTGTACTATCTCTATGGTTTCCTGTATTAATCAACTGGTGGAGAGTTCTCTGTTTGTCTTTGGTGTTCTCCCACCTGGAATCCTCAAAGCCTGGAACAGCTGTGATGGGTTTTTATCATCCCAGTGTAGCTCTCTACTCTTGATGATCTGCATGAATGGATAGAAGAGCTCTGGAAATCAGCTTGCATGTAATGTGTCAAGGCCAGAGGGTCTGCTTGGGAGTGGGTGTGATAGTTTATCTAGAGTGAAGGTCAGAGCCAGAGTGTCTGTGTTCAGAGTGTCTGAATGTCAGTCTCTGTATGCGTGTCAACCTAAGTGTCTGGGTAAGTGTGGCCTGAGACTTAGAGGCCCCATTAAGCTTACCCTGGCAGCACAGTGAATAATGCAAAGTTGTTCTTGCAGATGGCGAGATGGTTAGCCACGTGTCAGAGGCTGATGTCAGAAGGTGGAGCAGAGTGATGTTACCAGGCGGGTAAACTTGTGGCGTCAGAAGGAAGGTATGCCTTATTCTCCTGGCTGGCTTATGGCTTGCTGTGTATGTTTTTAATTTGGAGGTGCGGAGCGAGGAGCAAAGGGAGATCTCTGCCCCCGAACTGACTTGGGCCAGGTGAGCTATGCTGCGCAGAGTGAAGCAGCAAGTGAGGGAGTGTCTTGTAATTTTTGTGGAATTTGAAACATCCCTTGCGTTGTGTTCTGTAGGCGATACACGGTCTGAAAGCAGAGAACCGAAGATCTGCAAAGGCCAGCGGACGAGCAGTAAGGTGACGAGAGAGGGAGATGGCACTTGGTGAGGGAAGGGTGCAGCTTTGAGCCCTGTCTGAGCGTGCATCTGCTTCTGTTTCTTTTTCAGGTGGCGCAGCCAAGCCTGGAGAGGTGATGGCACAAACTGCGGAGAGCTGTGAGGAGGTAAGGGGTGTGTGTGGGTGTGTGTGTGTGTGTTGGGTGGGCGTTGAGGAGAACGTGGCAAAAGGGCTCAGTATTTGTGTTTGGGATTGCAAGGTCTAGTGTGTGAGCTTAGGGTCTAGTGTGTGAGCTTAGGGTCTAGTGTGTGAGCTTAGGGTCTAGTGTGTGAGCTTAGGGTCTAGTGTGTGAGCTTAGGGTCTAGTGTGTGAGCTTAGGATCTGCTTGGAGGACTTGGTATCTAATGTGTAAGCTCAGGGTCTGCTTGGAGGACTTAGGGTCAAATTTGTGACATTAGAGTCTCATTTGTGGGTTGAGGGTCTGCTTGGAGGTCTTAGTGTCTAATGTGTGATCTCAGGGTCTGCTTGGAGGACTTAGGGTCTAATGTGTGATCTCAGGGTCTGCTTGGAGGACTTAGTGTCTAATTTGTGATCTCAGGGTCTGCTTAGAGGGCTTCTTGTCTAGTGTGTGATCTCAGAGTTTGCTAGGAGGACTTAGCATCTAATTTGTGACATTAGTGTCTGCTTGGAGGACTTAGTGTATAATTTGTGAGGTTAGGGTCTGTTTGGAGGTCTAAGGTTCCAATACGTGAGCGTAGGGTCCAATATGACAGGTTAGGGACCAAGATGCGAGCTTAGGGTCGAATATGTGAGCTTAGGGTTTAATTTGTGATCTTAGGACCAGCTTGGAGGACTTAGTGTCTAATTAGTGATCTTAGTGTCTGCTTGGAGGTCTTATTGTCTAATTTGTGATCTTAGTGTCTGCTTGGAGGTCTTTGTGTATTATTTGTCATCTTAGGGTGTGCTTGGAGGGCTTAGTGTCTGACCGGTGATCTTAGTGTCTGAGCTGTGATCTTAGTGTCTGAGCTGTGGACTTAGTGTTTAATTTGTGATCTTATTGTCTGCTTGGAGGACTTAATTGTCAATTTTTTTCATCTTAGTGTGTTCATGGTAGACTTTGTGTCTAATTTGTGAGCTTAGTGTCTAATTTTTGACCTTAGTGTCTAATTTGTGATCTTAGTGTCTGTTTGAAGGACTTAGTGTCTAATTTGTGACCTTAGTGTCTGTTTGGAGGACTTGGTGTCCAAGTTGTGGACTTGGTGTGTAAGTTGTGATCTTAGGGTCTGCTTGGAGGACTTAGAGGTGAATTTGTGATCTTAGTGTCTAATTTGTGATCTTAGGGTCTGCTTGGAGGACTTGGTGTCGAATTTGTGGACTTGGTGTCTAAGTTGTTGACGTGGTATCTAATTTCTGATCTTAGAGTCTGCTTGGAGGACTTAGGGTCTAATTTGTGATCTTAGTTTCTTCATGGTGGATTTAGTGTCTATTTTGTGTTCTTAGTGTCGAATTTGTGATCTTAGTGTCTGTTTGGCGGATGTAGTGTCTAAGTTGTGATCTTAGTGTCCAATCTGTGATCTTAGTGTCTGCTTGGAGGACTTAGTGTCTAATTTGTGATCTTAGTGTCTGCTTGGAGGACTTAATGTCTAATTTGTGATCTTAGTGTATACTTGGATGTCTTAGTCTCTAATTCGTGTTCTTAGTGTCTAAATTTTGAGCTTAAGTTCTAATTTGTGAACTTGGTGTCTCATTTGTGTTCTTAGGGTGTGCTTGGAGGACTTAGGTTCTAATTTGTCATGGTAGGGTCTAATTTGTCATGTTAGGGTCTTCTTGGAAGACTTAGTGCCTACCTGGTGATCTTAGTGCCTAACTGGTGATCTTAGAGTCTAATTCATGATCTTAGGGTCTGCTTAGAGGACTTGGTGTCAAATTTGTGATCTTAGGGTCTAATTTGTGATCTTAGGGTCAAATTTGTCATCTTAGGTTCTAATTTGTCGTGGTAGGGTCTAATTTGTCATGTTAGGGTCTGCTTGGAGGACTTAGGGTCTGATTTGTGATCTTAGGGTCTGCTTGGAGGTCTTAGTGTCTAATGTGTGATCATAGTTTCTGCTTGGAGGAGTTAGTGTCTAATTTGTGGTCTTACGGTGTGCGAACGTCGCAAAGGGGCTCAGTATTTGTGTTTGGGATTGCAGGGGCTACCCTCTACTTTTGGAGTCACGGTCCGTGGTGAAACACACAAAGGTGAGCAAGTACTGTTCGTCCCCTTTGGGTCCTCCCCGGAGCGTTCTGCTTTGGCTGCTTCCCGAGAAGTCCAGCTTTGGTTCCTACCCAGGAAGTTCTGCTTTAGAAGTGCCTGGAAAAGTCCCGACCCTTGGAGACTTTCCTAGCTCTCGGTGGCCACTCCTTCCGACGTGGGCTGGCCCCCTGCGTGGCAATGAGCGTGCATTTTTGTGAGTCTGGAAGCCCGAGCCTCATGCTAGGCAAGGGAGGCAGAAGCTCATCCCACCCAGGCGAATGTTGCCTGCGCGGGGACGCCCGCTGAGGTTGAGCCTGCCGCCTCGCACTGCCGTGATGATGATTCTCGGAGCTGGTTTGCTGATGGTCTTCACAGGGTCCTTGGGGTTGGGAAGTTAAGCAAACATGATGAGAAGTAGCCTTTAGTATCTCTGTAGTTTCCTGTATTATTACACTAGTTGAGAGTTGTATGTTTGTCTCTGGTTTCCTCTCCCCTGCAATTCTTGAACTCTGGAACATATGCAGAGAGTTGGGATCAGTGGGGCAGAATCTAGCTGGAGGTCTGTGACTAGTGGAGTCCCTCAGGGGTCGGTGCTGGCACCAGTGCTCTTTAATATTTTCATCATCGACCTGGATGAGGGAACTGAATGTACCCTCAGCAAGTTCGCTGATGACACTAAACTGGGAGGAGTGGCTGACACACCAGAAGGCTGGGTTGCCATTCAGCGAGACCTGGACAGGCTGGAGAGTTGGGCAGGGAGAAACTTGATGAAATTCAACAAGGGCAAGTGTAGAGTCTTGCATCTGAGGAGGAACAACCCCATGTACCAGTACAGGTTGGGGGTTGACCTGCTGGAAAGTAGTGAAGGGGAAAGGGACCTGGGGGTCCTGGTGGATAGGAGGATGACCATGAGCCAGCAATGTGCCCTTGTGGCCAAGAAGGCCAATGGCATCCTAGGGTGCATTAGAAAGGGTGTGGTTAGTAGGTCAAGAGAGGTTCTCCTCCCCCTCTACTCTGCCTTGGTGAGGCCGCATCTGGAATATTGTGTCCAGTTCTGGGCCCCTCAGTTCAAGAAGGACAGGGAATTGCTTGAAAGAGTCCAGCGCAGAGCCACAAAGATGATTAAGGGAGTGGAACATCTCCCTTATGAGGAGAGGCTGAGGGAGCTGGGTCTCTAGCTTGGAGAAGAGGAGACTGAGGGGTGACGTCATCCATGTTGACAAATACGTAAAGGGTGAGTGTGAGGATGATGGAGCTAGGTTTTTCTGAGTGATGTCCAGTGACAGGACAAGGGGTAATGAGTGTAAACTGGAGCATAAGAAGTTCCATGTGAGCATCAGGAAGAACTTCTTTACTGTGAGAGTGACAGAGCAGTGGAACAGGTTGCCCAGGGGGGTTGTGGAGTCTCCTACGTTGGAGATATTCAAGGCCCGGCTGGAAAAGTTCCTGTGTGATGTACTCTAGGTTACCCTGCTCTTGCAGGGGGGTTGGACTAGATGATCTTTTGAGGTCCCTTCCAACCCTCGGGATTCTGTGATTATATATAACATAATTTCATCTAAAGGAGCCCACTAAATACCTGCATTGGCCTGACGATTGAATTTAATCTGACCTTTACTGGCAACTTAAAAAAGAAAAAGAAATACCAGACTCTAGTATGATACCTAAAGATATTTATATTATTCTCATTCATTAGGAGAGAGGGTCTAAATTTTTTATACTGTGCCAAAATCTACATCTTCAGCAGCAGCATGGCACCCCAAAACTTGAAAGTTTTTGATTCTGTGTTAATTTATGAAAATGTTACCTATGAATAACTCTATAAATCAGAATGGTTACAGGTGGAAATTGCGTTTTATTTATTTCTAAATAAAGCTATTTGATTTAGTTGAGCTTAGTTAATTTGAGTCTGTTTTAGCTTAGGCCTTTCAGTTTAGCTGGAAAAACCCTCCCTTGCAGCCTGAGAAAGGAAAGCCGGGGCAGGAGCGGTGCTGTGGTGGTGCAAGAGCAGTGCAAGAAGAACCCAGCCAGAAGGAGCCAGGGAAGACCTGACAAGGGGTGGTGCTCAATACTCCAGAGGACAGCAGCAAGTCCCGGGGCCACGCTGGGGCCACCCTGGGAGTCCAGAAGGCTGCCTCCCCCCGGATGTGGGGCACGAGGGCCACCTGCGTGGAGCACGAGCAGCTGCCTTTGGGACACCATGAGCCAAAGGAGCCCCATGAAGGGGCTGTGCTCGGCTGCGGAGGAAGGCAAAAAACCTCAGGGACGCTTGCTAGTCCAGCCTGGGGGGAAAAAAGCCCTTCCCCCCCCAGCTGCAGGACACGAGGGGCCACCTTCGTGGAGCATGAGCATCAGGCGATAACGCAGCCAGAATGGACCAGAGGAGCCCTGACAAGTGGTCATGCTCAGTGCTCAGAGGAAGGCAAAAAACCCCCGGGGACCGGTGCCAATCTGCCCCGAGGGAAAATTCCTTCCTGACCCCAGAGCTGGCGATCGGCTACTCCCTGAGCATGTGAGCAAGACCTGCTCCCGGTCCACACGCTGGTTACGCCTCTAAGGGGACAAGGGGACACTGGCACTGCCTTTTCTGCTTCCACCTGAAGCCGTCTCAGGGCCTTCCAACAACAGCAAAATGCCACTGGCCTGATGAATCCTCGGAGCACCAATCCTTCCTGGGCTTGGCACTGGGAGCTCCAGAGCACTAGGGGAGGGCACTCAGCCACCTGTGCATCCTTTTTCTCTTGGCTACTGCCACTCTCTCCCCAGGAGGTGAGGACGGCAAGGTCCCCAACGACTGAAGCAGGATTTCCATCCATCTGATGAGCTTTGAGCGTGGCTCCTCCAGGAGCTGGAACGGCAGCAGAGAACCTCTTGCAGCTTTGCAGCTTCACGTCTTCCCCCCTCACCTAATTCCCTGGTGCCCAGGAGATGAGGACCAAAGTTTCCCAACAGCTAAAGAAAGATATCCATCCATCTGATGAGCTTTGAGCGTGGCCCGTCCAGGAGCTGGAACGGCAGCAGAGAACCTCTTGCAGCTTCGCAGCTTCACGTCTTCCCCCCCTCACCTAATTCCCTGGTGCCCAGGAGATGAGGACCAAAGTTTCCCAACAACTAAAGCAGGATTTCCATCCATCTGATGAGCTTTGAGCGTGGCCCGTCCAGGAGCTGGAACGGCAGCAGAGAACCTCTTGCAGCTTCGCAGCTTCACGTCTTCCGCCCCCTCAGTCCCCCCCTCACCTAATTCCCTGGTGCCCAGGAGATGAGGACCAAGGTTTCCCAACTTCTGAAGCAAGATTTCCATCCATCTGATGAGCTTTGAGCGTGGCCCCTCCAGGAGCTGGAACGGCAGCAGAGAACCTCTTGCAGCTTCGCAGCTTCACGTCTTCCGCCCCCTCAGTCCCCCCCTCACCTAATTCCCTGGTGCCCAGGAGATGAGGACCAAAGTTTCCCAACTTCTGAAGCAGGATTTCCATCCATCTGATAAGCTTTGAGCGTGGCTCCTCCAGGAGCTGGAACGGCAGCAGAGAACCTCTTGCAGCTTCGCAGCTTCACGTCTTCCCCCCCTCAGTCCCCCCCTCACCTAATTCCCTGGTGCCCAGGAGATGAGGACCAAAGTTTCCCAACTTCTGAAGCAGGATTTCCATCCATCTGATGAGCTTTGAGTGTGGCCCCTCCAGGAGCTGGAACGGCAGCAGAGAACCTCTTGCAGCTTCGCAGCTTCACGTCTTCCCCCCCTCAGTCCCCCCCTCACCTAATTCCCTGGTGCCCAGGAGATGAGGACCAAAGTTTCCCAACTTCTGAAGCAAGATTTCCATCCATCTGATGAGCTTTGAGCGTGGCCCCTCCAGGAGCTGGAACAGCAGCAGAGAACCTCTTGCAGCTTCGCAGCTTCACGTCTTCCGCCCCTCAGTCCCCCCCTCACCTAATTCCCTGGTGCCCAGGAGATGAGGACCAAAGTTTCCCAACTTCTGAAGCAGGATTTCCATCCATCTGATGAGCTTTGAGCGTGGCTCCTCCAGGAGCTGGAACGGCAGCAGAGAACCTCTTGCAGCTTCGCAGCTTCACGTCTTCCCCCCCTCAGTCCCCCCCTCACCTAATTCCCTGGTGCCCAGGAGATGAGGACCAAAGTTTCCCAACTTCTGAAGCAAGATTTCCATCCATCTGATGAGCTTTGAGCGTGGCCCGTCCAGGAGCTGGAACGGCAGCAGAGAACCTCCTGCAGCTTCGTGCAGCTCCAAGTTTTCCCTTCCTCAGCTCGCCCTGCAAGCAATTCCCCGGTGCCCAGCAGATGAGGACAGCCAGCTCCCCAACTTCTGAAGCAGGATTTCCATCCATGTGATGAGCTTTGAGCGTGGCCCCTCCAGGAGCTGGAACTGCAGCAGAGGACCTCTTGCAGCTTTGTGCAGTTTCAAGGGTTCCCCCCGTCAACCCCCTTCCCCCTGCCAGGAATTCCCCCGGTGCCCCAAGGACTTCCTCTCGGCTGCCCTCAGGCTGCCAGCTCTGTCCTGGTGGCAGCGCCGGGCACTCTGGCAGTGGGACAGGGGAGGGCGCTGGCCTCATACTGCCCCAGAGCATTGTGATGCTGCGTGGCCCGGTGCTGGCACTATGACACGGGGGCGACGGGGCCCCTGCAGCGCTGCCCACCGCAGCCCTGCTGCTGCTGCCCCTTCACCCAGCATCCCTTGGAGAAAGGCCTTTGGGGTGCTGGCCCTGAGGCACTGCCTGTGCCCAGGAGGCCCAGGGGGATGTTCCTGCCAATGGTGGCCACGCACTGGGCATCGCTGCGGGGTGTCCCTCTAAATAAATCTGTTTGTTCATTCCGGGTAACTGCCCTCAGTTTATATAGTGGGCATGATGTGCGGTGGTATGGAATACCTCTTTGGCTAGTTTGGGTCAGGTGTCCTGTCTCTGCTTCCTCCCGGCTTCCCCTCCTCCCTGGCAGAGCATGAGACTCATAGAAAGTGCTTGGTCAGAGTAAACATGACTTAGCAGCAACTAAAAACATCGGTGTTATCAGCTCTGTCCCCAGGCTAAAAGTCTAAGACACAGCACTGCAACAGCTTCTAAGACTGAGAAAAATGACTGCTACTGCTGAACCCAGGACAGTTTGGAAAAGAGTTGTTAGTGAAAAGGACAGAGTCACATAAAATTATTAGCTCAGTGTGAGCTCTTTCTTAGTGCTGAAATGGCCAATGAGATCTACAGATAAATTAGAAATGTTGTAAGAACTGGGGAGATGGTCTTGTCTCAGGACACAGTATTGGCACAAGAGCTGGTGGAGAAGCGAAGGGTCTGTTGTCTGTAAGAAGTTTATGGAAATTCTAAAAAAAATCGTGAAAAACAAAACACACACATTTTCCAGTACTATCAAAAAAAGCTTAGGATAAGAACAACCCTGTGTTCAGGTAATCCTGTGTGCCTGCCAAGCAGTTCAAGCACAGCCCGTATAGTGTGTCAGTGTTATATGACACAATCTCTGCAATTGCTGCACATGGAAAGAGATCGTCTAGTAAGTCTGCCTTTAGCAGAATGTCTAAGGACACAGTCTAATCCTCATCCCAGCTCTGTTTCCTACTGAGATTGTTAGGGACCCTTTGATCTCATCTGTGCATTGAAATACACCTTGAAATACTGCCATTGTCTTAAAGCTCTTGATAACATGCAGAATGTATTCTGTAATTCTTTGCTACTTAAATATTTTGGTATGTAAGATCACCACATCAGATCGCACAGTGATTCTTCACCATTGTCTCAAATAGGACCCTTAAGAGCTTTAGGGTGTCTGGATCATCAGAAGTAGCCTGGGAGATAATTCAGTCCCTCTATGTAGCTCTGAAGAAAGGTAATTGCCAGTAAAACTTTAATATTTTATAAACCAAAGGACAGCGGATTGAGCATTTAGAAACTTGTGTTAGGTATAATTAACATTGAAATAAATTGCCCTTTTCTTAGTCGTGTGGTGTTAAAGATTGTAAAGGCTAAAATGTGAAGTAGTATTAAAATAATGGCTTATGAAAATGAGCAACAGAGAAGTAGCATCTGAAACCAGATCATGGTTCACCAGAATAACAAGTGGCTGCTTTCCTTGGATAAAGCATCCACAGAAATTCTTTGACTGTCTAGGCTCATCTGTCTCTAAATGTGTGTGTTTCCAGAACAAAACCAGTACAAGTCACTCTTGGCTTTAGCTAATGGATTCTATCCCTTTGTTTTCCTGTCTTTCTTCCACCTCTTTCTGTAAGCCCTTACTACTCAGAGTGTCATTCCTTTTGTGGTTAATGAAAAAAGTAAGATATAACATTAAAGTTAATGGAGATATTGTGGTATGTTGAGTGAAACTACAAACACAAGGAGGAGCTGCCAGTGCAAATTAAAAGGGCCATAAACCTGTCAATATTCAACTGTAAAATCATAGATCATAGAATGGTTTGGGTTGGAAGGAACCTTAAAGACCACCTAGTTCCAACCGCGCTGCCGTAGGCAGGGATACCTTCCATTAAATCAGATTGCTCTAAGCCCTATCCAACCTGGCCTTGAACACTTGCAGGGATGGGGCAGCCACTTCTCCAAACAGCCTGTTCCAGAGCCTCACCACAGGATTTATTCCTAATATCTAAATCTACTCTCTTTCACTTTAAAACCATTCCCCTTTGTCCTGTCACTACCTGCCCTTGTAAAAAGTCTCTCTCCAGATTTCCTTTAGGCCCCCTTTAGGTACTGGAAGCCTGCTCTAAGGTCCCCTCTGAGCCTTCTTGTGTCCAGGGTGAACAAGCCCAACTCTTTCAGCCTGTCTTCACAGAAGAGGTGCTCCAGCCCTCTGATCATCTTTGTGATTCTCCTCTGGACGCTGGTCCGTGTCCCCCTTATGGTGGGGATGCCAGAGCTGAACACAGTACTCCAGATGGGGCCTCAGAAGAGCTGAGTAGAGGGGGGGAATCACCTCACTCAACCTTCTGGCCACACTTGTGATGCAGCCCTATAACCTAGGGTGAAAGTTCTACTTATTACTATACAGCTATAGCAAGGTATGCCTGCTCCTATGTTTTGTTCTTGTCGAACTTGTCTTTTCTATTCTGCTTGCCTTTCTTTCTCAAGAAAGCTTCAACTTCTAATGAAATCAGAGAAAATTAGAAAGGGTTATGATAAGTTTTTCAGCAACATAATCAACATAAAGTGACTGTCACAGTGCATGGACGCCCTTTGATATAGAACAGAATGTGGTGTAATCAAGTGGGTTAAGGTACTCTTGACCTATATATTTTTTTTGCTGGAATCCCTTTTTGTTTTCTGTTTATAAGAGTATGGGCTAGGTTAAATGTGGAAATAAAAAGATCTAGTTGTGTTATGATCAGATGTTTGCACGCATTGTACCTGTTAATGTTGGAACGGGAGCTTATTTTTTCATATTCTATGCTTCTAGGATAGGAGGGGTTTTATTACTTTTACTATTTATGTCCTGTCTAACATAACAGGATATAAATTTTCTTTCTATCAGGAATAATGAACAGTATGTAGATTGTACAATATAAATACATTCTATTTGATCACTGCATTATGGCCTCTTCAATCAATTGCTAAGGGAAGTCTCATGGGAAAGGGTGTACTAGGTGGTAAAGGGGCTCAAGATAGTTGGTCAGCATTCAAGGACCACTTCTTCCAAGCTCAGGATCAGAGCGTCCCAATGGGTAGGAAATCAAGTAAGGGAGCCAGGAGACCAGCATGGTTACACAAGGAACTGCTGGGCAAACTCATGTGGAAAAAGAGAATCTATGGATTATGGAAGGAGGGGCTGGCCACTTGGGCGGAATATAGGACAGTTGTTAGAGGATGTAGGGAGGCAATTAGGACAGCTAAGGCCTCCTTGGAACTTAATCTTGCAAGTCGGGTTAAGGACAATAGAAAGGGCTTCTTCAAATACATAGCGGATAAAGCTAACACAAGAGGCAGTATAGGCCCACTGCTGAACGAGGAGGGTGCCCTGGAGACAGAGGATATGAAGAAGGCAGATGTGCTGAATGCCTTCTTTGCCTCTGTCTTTACTGCTGCAGGCTCTCCCCGGGGGCCCCAGATTCCTATAGCCCCAGAAGGAGTCAGGATAAAGGAGGAGTTTGCTTTGGTAGATGAGGATTGGGTTAGGGATCAGTTAAGCAATCTGGACATCTATAAATCGATGGGTCCGGATGGAATACACCCACGGGTGCTGAGGGAGCTGGCGGAGGTCATTGCTAGGCCACTCTCCATCATCTTCGGTGAGTCGTGGGAAACGGGAGAGGTTCCTGAGGATTGGAGGATGGCAAAAGTCACGCCAGTCCATAAGAAGGGCAAGAAGGAGGAGCCGGGTAATTATAGACCGGTCAGCCTTACCTCCATCCCTGGAAAGGTGATGGAACAACTTATTCTTGACACCATCTCTAGGCATATCAAGGATGAGGAGGTCATTAAGAGTAGCCAACATGGTTTTACCAAGGGGAAGTCATGTTTGACCAACCTTATAGCCTTCTATGAGGAAGTAACTAGGTGGATGGATGATGGTAGAGCGGTAGATGTGGTTTTTCTTGATTTCAGTAAGACCTTTGATACTGTCTCCCACAGCATCCTCATAGATAAGCTAAGGAAGTGTGGGCTTGATGATCAGGTAGTGAGGTGGATCAAGAACTGGTTGAAAGGAAGAAGGCAGAGAGTTGTGGTCAATGGGGCAGAATCTAGCTGGAGGTCTGTGACTAGTGGAGTCCCTCAGGGGCCGGTGCTGCCACCAGTGCTGTTTAATATTTTCATCATCGACCTGGATGAGGGAACTGAATGTCGACAAATTGTTTGGGGTTGCGGTGAATCATGCCAGGTTGTTCTTGCAGATGGGGAGATGGTTAGCCACGTGTCAGAGGCTGATGTAGGAGGCTTGAGAGGAGTTGATGGTACCAGGTGGGTGAACTTGTTGTGTCAGAAGGAAGTTCCAGCTTATTCTCCTGGCTGGCTTAGGACTTGCTGTATGTTTTTCATTTGCAGGTGCGGAGCGAGGAGGGAAGGGAGATGGGTGCCCCTGAGCTGACTTGGGCCAGGTGAGCTCTGCTTAGCTGACTGAAGCAGCAAGGGATTCTGTGTCTTGTGATTTTTTGTGGAATTTGAAACATCCCTTTTGTTGTGTTTTGTAGGCGATCCACGATCTCAAAGCAGAGAACCGAAGACCATCAAAGGTCAGCAAAGGAGCAGTAGAATGATGAGAGAGGGAGATGTCACTTTGTGAGGGAAGGGTGCAGCTTTGAGCCCTCTCTGAGCGTTTGTCTGCTTTTGTTTCTTTTCCAGGTGCCGCAGCCGAGTCCGGAGAGCTGATACGGTGCAAAGCGGACGGCTGTGAGCAGGTAACGGGGCCCTGTGTCTGGATGGTGATAGAGAATGTGAGCCAGAGGGTCTCAGCAAGAATGTCTCAGTCATAGTGTCTTAGGCAGAGTTTGAGTCCATGTGTTTGAGCCAGAGAGTCTGAAGACACAGAATCTCATCCCCAGTCTGAGCCATAGTCTGAGGCGGAGAGTTGAAGTCAGGCAGTCTGAGTCAGATAGAGTCTGTGTGTGTCTAACGTGAGATTTCAGTCAATCTGTGAACCAATCTCTACGCAAGTGAGCCCGAGTAAGTCTCTTTCGTAGTGTCTGCGTGGTGTGAATGTGAGCCTGAGTCTGAGCCAATCTGTTTGCAAGTGAGATGGCGTGCTCTGTGAGATTTGAATGTGGGTCTGAGCCAGGGAATGAGAGCCAGAAAGTGAAAGACAGAGGGCCAGAGGCAGACAGGCAAAAGAGCAGGTTGTGGCTTATCAGGCTGCTTCTGTCCCAGCTGGTGGTGTGCCCCACCCGGACCCAGGGCATGGAGGGAGGGGTCGTGGGTGGGGCGTGGGGCATATGAAGGCCAGCCATTCACCAGGGAGCTCATTTAGTGACTGGCTTTCATCAGGGCAAGTTTTGTAGTGGTGGTTTGGGTTTTGTGGCTTTAGGGCTTTATGGTTTATTTCTGGTGTTGGGGTTTTTGGCGGGTTTTTTGAAGTGGTCAGGTCTGAATTAAGACCTTGAGGCTATGTCAAGACTTCCTAGTGCATACATTAGTAAATGTCTTTGTGTAGGGTTTTTTTTGTTGTTGTTTTTTGTTTTTTCCCTTTTCTCTTTGTTGCTGGCGATGAGCTAAGTGGAAGCCTGTGGCTGTTCTCAGAAGGAGGAGTTGTGGCAAAGGCCAAGTGTGGTCAAGGTACTGATAAATTGTGTAGCGTTCACGTTGGATTTTTCAGATGATGAAGAGGAATGTGGCTACTGAAGGAATATCCCAGTTAGGTGAGAAGAGTTTTTTCTCAAGGATGGCTTTGGACCTCTGCCCCTCTGAAAGCTAAGGTAGAAGACTGGGCTCGGGGAGGGTCTGGAAAGAGATGTAAGGTGGGTGTGGGAGAGAAGCTCGTCAAGACCTGGTCTCTGGGCAGGGGAAGGGAGCAGGTTACTGCTCAGCTTGAGCTTTTCTTGCTTTAGAAAGCTGAAGTGTAGATGAGGCTTGTGGCTCAGAGCCTTCAGGTCAGTTGTCTTTTGGGGCATGGCTCCAGATTGCCTCTGCAGCTCTGTTGCCTGTGTCCCTTTGCACAGACCTGACTCTGTGCACCTAGGTTGCTGATTCCTGGGAGAACTGACTAGGTGGCTGAAGCGGGAGCTGTATGTGAAAAGGCTTTAAGTAGCCGAAGGCAACATTTGTTTGTGTTTTCTGGGTGCCGTCCAGGCCCGGTTGTAGCTAGCAGAAATGTGGGAGGCCTGGCGATTGAGCAGCCAATGTCCTGAAGCGGGAGATGGGTATTGCACAGGGCTGCCTGCTTCTTTGAGCCCCATCTTGGCATGCATCTATTTCCATTTCTTTTTTTCAGGTGTCGCATCCGAGCCGGGAGAGGCGAAGCCGCGCACTGAGGAGTGCTGGGAGAAGCTAAGGTGGTTTTGTGCCGCGATAGTTGAAGGTCGGGAATGCGCTCGGAGGTGCCTGAGAGGGGAAGGGTCAGCTCCAGAGAAGGTAGCGACTGAGAGTGAAATGCCAGGATGAAAAGGTGACGTTTGTGGGGCTTAAGTCTGGGGTGTTGTGTGAGGGACAACAGGTCACGGTCCGTGGCGAAACACACAAAGGTGGGAAAGTACCGTGGGTCCCCTTTGGCTCCTCCCCGGAGCGTTCTGCTTTGGCTGCTTCCCGAGAAGTCCAGCTTTGGTTCCTACCCAGGAAGTTCTGCTTTAGAAGTGCCTGGAAAAGTCCTGACCCTTGGAGACTTTTCTAGCTCTCGGTGGCCACTCCTTCCGACGTGGGCTGGCTCCTTGCGTGGCAATGAGCGTGCATTTTTGTGAGTCTGGAAGCCCGAGCCTCATGCTAGGCGAGGGAGGCAGAAGCTCATCCCACCCAGGCGAATGTTGCCTGCGCGGGGACGCCCGCTGAGGTTGAGCCTGCCGCCTCGCACTGCCGTGATGATGATTCTCGGAGCTGGTTTGCTGATGGTCTTCACAGGGTCCTTGGGGTTGGGAAGAGAAGCAAACAGCAGAAGTATCCTTTAGTGCATCCTGTACTATCTCTATGGTTTCCTGTATTAATCAACTGGTGGAGAGTTCTCTGTTTGTCTTTGGTGTTCTCCCACCTGGAATCCTCAAAGCCTGGAACAGCTGTGATGGGTTTTTATCATCCCAGTGTAGCTCTCTACTCTTGATGATCTGCATGAATGGATAGAAGAGCTCTGGAAATCAGCTTGCATGTAATGTGTCAAGGCCAGAGGGTCTGCTTGGGAGTGGGTGTGATAGTTTATCTAGAGTGAAGGTCAGAGCCAGAGTGTCTGTGTTCAGAGTGTCTGAATGTCAGTCTCTGTATGCGTGTCAACCTAAGTGTCTGGGTAAGTGTGGCCTGAGACTTAGAGGCCCCATTAAGCTTACCCTGGCAGCACAGTGAATAATGCAAAGTTGTTCTTGCAGATGGCGAGATGGTTAGCCACGTGTCAGAGGCTGATGTCAGAAGGTGGAGCAGAGTGATGTTACCAGGCGGGTAAACTTGTGGCGTCAGAAGGAAGGTATGCCTTATTCTCCTGGCTGGCTTATGGCTTGCTGTGTATGTTTTTAATTTGGAGGTGCGGAGCGAGGAGCAAAGGGAGATCTCTGCCCCCGAACTGACTTGGGCCAGGTGAGCTATGCTGCGCAGAGTGAAGCAGCAAGTGAGGGAGTGTCTTGTAATTTTTGTGGAATTTGAAACATCCCTTGCGTTGTGTTCTGTAGGCGATACACGGTCTGAAAGCAGAGAACCGAAGATCTGCAAAGGCCAGCGGACGAGCAGTAAGGTGACGAGAGAGGGAGATGGCACTTGGTGAGGGAAGGGTGCAGCTTTGAGCCCTGTCTGAGCGTGCATCTGCTTCTGTTTCTTTTTCAGGTGGCGCAGCCAAGCCTGGAGAGGTGATGGCACAAACTGCGGAGAGCTGTGAGGAGGTAAGGGGTGTGTGTGGGTGTGTGTGTGTGTGTTGGGTGGGCGTTGAGGAGAACGTGGCAAAAGGGCTCAGTATTTGTGTTTGGGATTGCAAGGTCTAGTGTGTGAGCTTAGGGTCTAGTGTGTGAGCTTAGGGTCTAGTGTGTGAGCTTAGGGTCTAGTGTGTGAGCTTAGGGTCTAGTGTGTGAGCTTAGGATCTGCTTGGAGGACTTGGTATCTAATGTGTAAGCTCAGGGTCTGCTTGGAGGACTTAGGGTCAAATTTGTGACATTAGAGTCTCATTTGTGGGTTGAGGGTCTGCTTGGAGGTCTTAGTGTCTAATGTGTGATCTCAGGGTCTGCTTGGAGGACTTAGGGTCTAATGTGTGATCTCAGGGTCTGCTTGGAGGACTTAGTGTCTAATTTGTGATCTCAGGGTCTGCTTAGAGGGCTTCTTGTCTAGTGTGTGATCTCAGAGTTTGCTAGGAGGACTTAGCATCTAATTTGTGACATTAGTGTCTGCTTGGAGGACTTAGTGTATAATTTGTGAGGTTAGGGTCTGTTTGGAGGTCTAAGGTTCCAATACGTGAGCGTAGGGTCCAATATGACAGGTTAGGGACCAAGATGCGAGCTTAGGGTCGAATATGTGAGCTTAGGGTTTAATTTGTGATCTTAGGACCAGCTTGGAGGACTTAGTGTCTAATTAGTGATCTTAGTGTCTGCTTGGAGGTCTTATTGTCTAATTTGTGATCTTAGTGTCTGCTTGGAGGTCTTTGTGTATTATTTGTCATCTTAGGGTGTGCTTGGAGGGCTTAGTGTCTGACCGGTGATCTTAGTGTCTGAGCTGTGATCTTAGTGTCTGAGCTGTGGACTTAGTGTTTAATTTGTGATCTTATTGTCTGCTTGGAGGACTTAATTGTCAATTTTTTTCATCTTAGTGTGTTCATGGTAGACTTTGTGTCTAATTTGTGAGCTTAGTGTCTAATTTTTGACCTTAGTGTCTAATTTGTGATCTTAGTGTCTGTTTGAAGGACTTAGTGTCTAATTTGTGACCTTAGTGTCTGTTTGGAGGACTTGGTGTCCAAGTTGTGGACTTGGTGTGTAAGTTGTGATCTTAGGGTCTGCTTGGAGGACTTAGAGGTGAATTTGTGATCTTAGTGTCTAATTTGTGATCTTAGGGTCTGCTTGGAGGACTTGGTGTCGAATTTGTGGACTTGGTGTCTAAGTTGTTGACGTGGTATCTAATTTCTGATCTTAGAGTCTGCTTGGAGGACTTAGGGTCTAATTTGTGATCTTAGTTTCTTCATGGTGGATTTAGTGTCTATTTTGTGTTCTTAGTGTCGAATTTGTGATCTTAGTGTCTGTTTGGCGGATGTAGTGTCTAAGTTGTGATCTTAGTGTCCAATCTGTGATCTTAGTGTCTGCTTGGAGGACTTAGTGTCTAATTTGTGATCTTAGTGTCTGCTTGGAGGACTTAATGTCTAATTTGTGATCTTAGTGTATACTTGGATGTCTTAGTCTCTAATTCGTGTTCTTAGTGTCTAAATTTTGAGCTTAAGTTCTAATTTGTGAACTTGGTGTCTCATTTGTGTTCTTAGGGTGTGCTTGGAGGACTTAGGTTCTAATTTGTCATGGTAGGGTCTAATTTGTCATGTTAGGGTCTTCTTGGAAGACTTAGTGCCTACCTGGTGATCTTAGTGCCTAACTGGTGATCTTAGAGTCTAATTCATGATCTTAGGGTCTGCTTAGAGGACTTGGTGTCAAATTTGTGATCTTAGGGTCTAATTTGTGATCTTAGGGTCAAATTTGTCATCTTAGGTTCTAATTTGTCGTGGTAGGGTCTAATTTGTCATGTTAGGGTCTGCTTGGAGGACTTAGGGTCTGATTTGTGATCTTAGGGTGTGCTTGGAGGTCTTAGTGTCTAATGTGTGATCATAGTTTCTGCTTGGAGGAGTTAGTGTCTAATTTGTGGTCTTACGGTGTGCGAACGTCGCAAAGGGGCTCAGTATTTGTGTTTGGGATTGCAGGGGCTACCCTCTACTTTTGGAGTCACGGTCCGTGGTGAAACACACAAAGGTGAGCAAGTACTGTTCGTCCCCTTTGGGTCCTCCCCGGAGCGTTCTGCTTTGGCTGCTTCCCGAGAAGTCCAGCTTTGGTTCCTACCCAGGAAGTTCTGCTTTAGAAGTGCCTGGAAAAGTCCCGACCCTTGGAGACTTTCCTAGCTCTCGGTGGCCACTCCTTCCGACGTGGGCTGGCCCCCTGCGTGGCAATGAGCGTGCATTTTTGTGAGTCTGGAAGCCCGAGCCTCATGCTAGGCAAGGGAGGCAGAAGCTCATCCCACCCAGGCGAATGTTGCCTGCGCGGGGACGCCCGCTGAGGTTGAGCCTGCCGCCTCGCACTGCCGTGATGATGATTCTCGGAGCTGGTTTGCTGATGGTCTTCACAGGGTCCTTGGGGTTGGGAAGTTAAGCAAACATGATGAGAAGTAGCCTTTAGTATCTCTGTAGTTTCCTGTATTATTACACTAGTTGAGAGTTGTATGTTTGTCTCTGGTTTCCTCTCCCCTGCAATTCTTGAACTCTGGAACATATGCAGAGAGTTGGGATCAGTGGGGCAGAATCTAGCTGGAGGTCTGTGACTAGTGGAGTCCCTCAGGGGTCGGTGCTGGCACCAGTGCTCTTTAATATTTTCATCATCGACCTGGATGAGGGAACTGAATGTACCCTCAGCAAGTTCGCTGATGACACTAAACTGGGAGGAGTGGCTGACACACCAGAAGGCTGGGTTGCCATTCAGCGAGACCTGGACAGGCTGGAGAGTTGGGCAGGGAGAAACTTGATGAAATTCAACAAGGGCAAGTGTAGAGTCTTGCATCTGAGGAGGAACAACCCCATGTACCAGTACAGGTTGGGGGTTGACCTGCTGGAAAGTAGTGAAGGGGAAAGGGACCTGGGGGTCCTGGTGGATAGGAGGATGACCATGAGCCAGCAATGTGCCCTTGTGGCCAAGAAGGCCAATGGCATCCTAGGGTGCATTAGAAAGGGTGTGGTTAGTAGGTCAAGAGAGGTTCTCCTCCCCCTCTACTCTGCCTTGGTGAGGCCGCATCTGGAATATTGTGTCCAGTTCTGGGCCCCTCAGTTCAAGAAGGACAGGGAATTGCTTGAAAGAGTCCAGCGCAGAGCCACAAAGATGATTAAGGGAGTGGAACATCTCCCTTATGAGGAGAGGCTGAGGGAGCTGGGTCTCTAGCTTGGAGAAGAGGAGACTGAGGGGTGACGTCATCCATGTTGACAAATACGTAAAGGGTGAGTGTGAGGATGATGGAGCTAGGTTTTTCTGAGTGATGTCCAGTGACAGGACAAGGGGTAATGAGTGTAAACTGGAGCATAAGAAGTTCCATGTGAGCATCAGGAAGAACTTCTTTACTGTGAGAGTGACAGAGCAGTGGAACAGGTTGCCCAGGGGGGTTGTGGAGTCTCCTACGTTGGAGATATTCAAGGCCCGGCTGGAAAAGTTCCTGTGTGATGTACTCTAGGTTACCCTGCTCTTGCAGGGGGGTTGGACTAGATGATCTTTTGAGGTCCCTTCCAACCCTCGGGATTCTGTGATTATATATAACATAATTTCATCTAAAGGAGCCCACTAAATACCTGCATTGGCCTGACGATTGAATTTAATCTGACCTTTACTGGCAACTTAAAAAAGAAAAAGAAATACCAGACTCTAGTATGATACCTAAAGATATTTATATTATTCTCATTCATTAGGAGAGAGGGTCTAAATTTTTTATACTGTGCCAAAATCTACATCTTCAGCAGCAGCATGGCACCCCAAAACTTGAAAGTTTTTGATTCTGTGTTAATTTATGAAAATGTTACCTATGAATAACTCTATAAATCAGAATGGTTACAGGTGGAAATTGCGTTTTATTTATTTCTAAATAAAGCTATTTGATTTAGTTGAGCTTAGTTAATTTGAGTCTGTTTTAGCTTAGGCCTTTCAGTTTAGCTGGAAAAACCCTCCCTTGCAGCCTGAGAAAGGAAAGCCGGGGCAGGAGCGGTGCTGTGGTGGTGCAAGAGCAGTGCAAGAAGAACCCAGCCAGAAGGAGCCAGGGAAGACCTGACAAGGGGTGGTGCTCAATACTCCAGAGGACAGCAGCAAGTCCCGGGGCCACGCTGGGGCCACCCTGGGAGTCCAGAAGGCTGCCTCCCCCCGGATGTGGGGCACGAGGGCCACCTGCGTGGAGCACGAGCAGCTGCCTTTGGGACACCATGAGCCAAAGGAGCCCCATGAAGGGGCTGTGCTCGGCTGCGGAGGAAGGCAAAAAACCTCAGGGACGCTTGCTAGTCCAGCCTGGGGGGAAAAAAGCCCTTCCCCCCCCAGCTGCAGGACACGAGGGGCCACCTTCGTGGAGCATGAGCATCAGGCGATAACGCAGCCAGAATGGACCAGAGGAGCCCTGACAAGTGGTCATGCTCAGTGCTCAGAGGAAGGCAAAAAACCCCCGGGGACCGGTGCCAATCTGCCCCGAGGGAAAATTCCTTCCTGACCCCAGAGCTGGCGATCGGCTACTCCCTGAGCATGTGAGCAAGACCTGCTCCCGGTCCACACGCTGGTTACGCCTCTAAGGGGACAAGGGGACACTGGCACTGCCTTTTCTGCTTCCACCTGAAGCCGTCTCAGGGCCTTCCAACAACAGCAAAATGCCACTGGCCTGATGAATCCTCGGAGCACCAATCCTTCCTGGGCTTGGCACTGGGAGCTCCAGAGCACTAGGGGAGGGCACTCAGCCACCTGTGCATCCTTTTTCTCTTGGCTACTGCCACTCTCTCCCCAGGAGGTGAGGACGGCAAGGTCCCCAACGACTGAAGCAGGATTTCCATCCATCTGATGAGCTTTGAGCGTGGCTCCTCCAGGAGCTGGAACGGCAGCAGAGAACCTCTTGCAGCTTTGCAGCTTCACGTCTTCCCCCCTCACCTAATTCCCTGGTGCCCAGGAGATGAGGACCAAAGTTTCCCAACAGCTAAAGAAAGATATCCATCCATCTGATGAGCTTTGAGCGTGGCCCGTCCAGGAGCTGGAACGGCAGCAGAGAACCTCTTGCAGCTTCGCAGCTTCACGTCTTCCCCCCCTCACCTAATTCCCTGGTGCCCAGGAGATGAGGACCAAAGTTTCCCAACAACTAAAGCAGGATTTCCATCCATCTGATGAGCTTTGAGCGTGGCCCGTCCAGGAGCTGGAACGGCAGCAGAGAACCTCTTGCAGCTTCGCAGCTTCACGTCTTCCGCCCCCTCAGTCCCCCCCTCACCTAATTCCCTGGTGCCCAGGAGATGAGGACCAAGGTTTCCCAACTTCTGAAGCAAGATTTCCATCCATCTGATGAGCTTTGAGCGTGGCCCCTCCAGGAGCTGGAACGGCAGCAGAGAACCTCTTGCAGCTTCGCAGCTTCACGTCTTCCGCCCCCTCAGTCCCCCCCTCACCTAATTCCCTGGTGCCCAGGAGATGAGGACCAAAGTTTCCCAACTTCTGAAGCAGGATTTCCATCCATCTGATAAGCTTTGAGCGTGGCTCCTCCAGGAGCTGGAACGGCAGCAGAGAACCTCTTGCAGCTTCGCAGCTTCACGTCTTCCCCCCCTCAGTCCCCCCCTCACCTAATTCCCTGGTGCCCAGGAGATGAGGACCAAAGTTTCCCAACTTCTGAAGCAGGATTTCCATCCATCTGATGAGCTTTGAGTGTGGCCCCTCCAGGAGCTGGAACGGCAGCAGAGAACCTCTTGCAGCTTCGCAGCTTCACGTCTTCCCCCCCTCAGTCCCCCCCTCACCTAATTCCCTGGTGCCCAGGAGATGAGGACCAAAGTTTCCCAACTTCTGAAGCAAGATTTCCATCCATCTGATGAGCTTTGAGCGTGGCCCCTCCAGGAGCTGGAACAGCAGCAGAGAACCTCTTGCAGCTTCGCAGCTTCACGTCTTCCGCCCCTCAGTCCCCCCCTCACCTAATTCCCTGGTGCCCAGGAGATGAGGACCAAAGTTTCCCAACTTCTGAAGCAGGATTTCCATCCATCTGATGAGCTTTGAGCGTGGCTCCTCCAGGAGCTGGAACGGCAGCAGAGAACCTCTTGCAGCTTCGCAGCTTCACGTCTTCCCCCCCTCAGTCCCCCCCTCACCTAATTCCCTGGTGCCCAGGAGATGAGGACCAAAGTTTCCCAACTTCTGAAGCAAGATTTCCATCCATCTGATGAGCTTTGAGCGTGGCCCGTCCAGGAGCTGGAACGGCAGCAGAGAACCTCCTGCAGCTTCGTGCAGCTCCAAGTTTTCCCTTCCTCAGCTCGCCCTGCAAGCAATTCCCCGGTGCCCAGCAGATGAGGACAGCCAGCTCCCCAACTTCTGAAGCAGGATTTCCATCCATGTGATGAGCTTTGAGCGTGGCCCCTCCAGGAGCTGGAACTGCAGCAGAGGACCTCTTGCAGCTTTGTGCAGTTTCAAGGGTTCCCCCCGTCAACCCCCTTCCCCCTGCCAGGAATTCCCCCGGTGCCCCAAGGACTTCCTCTCGGCTGCCCTCAGGCTGCCAGCTCTGTCCTGGTGGCAGCGCCGGGCACTCTGGCAGTGGGACAGGGGAGGGCGCTGGCCTCATACTGCCCCAGAGCATTGTGATGCTGCGTGGCCCGGTGCTGGCACTATGACACGGGGGCGACGGGGCCCCTGCAGCGCTGCCCACCGCAGCCCTGCTGCTGCTGCCCCTTCACCCAGCATCCCTTGGAGAAAGGCCTTTGGGGTGCTGGCCCTGAGGCACTGCCTGTGCCCAGGAGGCCCAGGGGGATGTTCCTGCCAATGGTGGCCACGCACTGGGCATCGCTGCGGGGTGTCCCTCTAAATAAATCTGTTTGTTCATTCCGGGTAACTGCCCTCAGTTTATATAGTGGGCATGATGTGCGGTGGTATGGAATACCTCTTTGGCTAGTTTGGGTCAGGTGTCCTGTCTCTGCTTCCTCCCGGCTTCCCCTCCTCCCTGGCAGAGCATGAGACTCATAGAAAGTGCTTGGTCAGAGTAAACATGACTTAGCAGCAACTAAAAACATCGGTGTTATCAGCTCTGTCCCCAGGCTAAAAGTCTAAGACACAGCACTGCAACAGCTTCTAAGACTGAGAAAAATGACTGCTACTGCTGAACCCAGGACAGTTTGGAAAAGAGTTGTTAGTGAAAAGGACAGAGTCACATAAAATTATTAGCTCAGTGTGAGCTCTTTCTTAGTGCTGAAATGGCCAATGAGATCTACAGATAAATTAGAAATGTTGTAAGAACTGGGGAGATGGTCTTGTCTCAGGACACAGTATTGGCACAAGAGCTGGTGGAGAAGCGAAGGGTCTGTTGTCTGTAAGAAGTTTATGGAAATTCTAAAAAAAATTGTGAAAAACAAAACACACACATTTTCCAGTACTATCAAAAAAAGCTTAGGATAAGAACAACCCTGTGTTCAGGTAATCCTGTGTGCCTGCCAAGCAGTTCAAGCACAGCCCGTATAGTGTGTCAGTGTTATATGACACAATCTCTGCAATTGCTGCACATGGAAAGAGATCGTCTAGTAAGTCTGCCTTTAGCAGAATGTCTAAGGACACAGTCTAATCCTCATCCCAGCTCTGTTTCCTACTGAGATTGTTAGGGACCCTTTGATCTCATCTGTGCATTGAAATACACCTTGAAATACTGCCATTGTCTTAAAGCTCTTGATAACATGCAGAATGTATTCTGTAATTCTTTGCTACTTAAATATTTTGGTATGTAAGATCACCACATCAGATCGCACAGTGATTCTTCACCATTGTCTCAAATAGGACCCTTAAGAGCTTTAGGGTGTCTGGATCATCAGAAGTAGCCTGGGAGATAATTCAGTCCCTCTATGTAGCTCTGAAGAAAGGTAATTGCCAGTAAAACTTTAATATTTTATAAACTAAAGGACAGCGGATTGAGCATTTAGAAACTTGTGTTAGGTATAATTAACATTGAAATAAATTGCCCTTTTCTTAGTCGTGTGGTGTTAAAGATTGTAAAGGCTAAAATGTGAAGTGGTATTAAAATAATGGCTTATGAAAATGAGCAACAGAGAAGTAGCATCTGAAACCAGATCATGGTTCACCAGAATAACAAGTGGCTGCTTTCCTTGGATAAAGCATCCACAGAAATTCTTTGACTGTCTAGGCTCATCTGTCTCTAAATGTGTGTGTTTCCAGAACAAAACCAGTACAAGTCACTCTTGGCTTTAGCTAATGGATTCTATCCCTTTGTTTTCCTGTCTTTCTTCCACCTCTTTCTGTAAGCCCTTACTACTCAGAGTGTCATTCCTTTTGTGGTTAATGAAAAAAGTAAGATATAACATTAAAGTTAATGGAGATATTGTGGTATGTTGAGTGAAACTACAAACACAAGGAGGAGCTGCCAGTGCAAATTAAAAGGGCCATAAACCTGTCAATATTCAACTGTAAAATCATAGATCATAGAATGGTTTGGGTTGGAAGGAACCTTAAAGACCACCTAGTTCCAACCGCGCTGCCGTAGGCAGGGATACCTTCCATTAAATCAGATTGCTCTAAGCCCTATCCAACCTGGCCTTGAACACTTGCAGGGATGGGGCAGCCACTTCTCCAAACAGCCTGTTCCAGAGCCTCACCACAGGATTTATTCCTAATATCTAAATCTACTCTCTTTCACTTTAAAACCATTCCCCTTTGTCCTGTCACTACCTGCCCTTGTAAAAAGTCTCTCTCCAGATTTCCTTTAGGCCCCTTTTAGGTACTGGAAGCCTGCTCTAAGGTCCCCTCTGAGCCTTCTTGTGTCCAGGGTGAACAAGCCCAACTCTTTCAGCCTGTCTTCACAGAAGAGGTGCTCCAGCCCTCTGATCATCTTTGTGATTCTCCTCTGGACGCTGGTCCGTGTCCCCCTTATGGTGGGGATGCCAGAGCTGAACACAGTACTCCAGATGGGGCCTCAGAAGAGCTGAGTAGAGGGGGGGAATCACCTCACTCAACCTTCTGGCCACACTTGTGATGCAGCCCTATAACCTAGGGTGAAAGTTCTACTTATTACTATACAGCTATAGCAAGGTATGCCTGCTCCTATGTTTTGTTCTTGTCGAACTTGTCTTTTCTATTCTGCTTGCCTTTCTTTCTCAAGAAAGCTTCAACTTCTAATGAAATCAGAGAAAATTAGAAAGGGTTATGATAAGTTTTTCAGCAACATAATCAACATAAAGTGACTGTCACAGTGCATGGACGCCCTTTGATATAGAACAGAATGTGGTGTAATCAAGTGGGTTAAGGTACTCTTGACCTATATATTTTTTTTGCTGGAATCCCTTTTTGTTTTCTGTTTATAAGAGTATGGGCTAGGTTAAATGTGGAAATAAAAAGATCTAGTTGTGTTATGATCAGATGTTTGCACGCATTGTACCTGTTAATGTTGGAACGGGAGCTTATTTTTTCATATTCTATGCTTCTAGGATAGGAGGGGTTTTATTACTTTTACTATTTATGTCCTGTCTAACATAACAGGATATAAATTTTCTTTCTATCAGGAATAATGAACAGTATGTAGATTGTACAATATAAATACATTCTATTTGATCACTGCATTATGGCCTCTTCAATCAATTGCTAAGGGAAGTCTCATGGGAAAGGGTGTACTAGGTGGTAAAGGGGCTCAAGATAGTTGGTCAGCATTCAAGGACCACTTCTTCCAAGCTCAGGATCAGAGCGTCCCAATGGGTAGGAAATCAAGTAAGGGAGCCAGGAGACCAGCATGGTTACACAAGGAACTGCTGGGCAAACTCATGTGGAAAAAGAGAATCTATGGATTATGGAAGGAGGGGCTGGCCACTTGGGCGGAATATAGGACAGTTGTTAGAGGATGTAGGGAGGCAATTAGGACAGCTAAGGCCTCCTTGGAACTTAATCTTGCAAGTCGGGTTAAGGACAATAGAAAGGGCTTCTTCAAATACATAGCGGATAAAGCTAACACAAGAGGCAGTATAGGCCCACTGCTGAACGAGGAGGGTGCCCTGGAGACAGAGGATATGAAGAAGGCAGATGTGCTGAATGCCTTCTTTGCCTCTGTCTTTACTGCTGCAGGCTCTCCCCGGGGGCCCCAGATTCCTATAGCCCCAGAAGGAGTCAGGATAAAGGAGGAGTTTGCTTTGGTAGATGAGGATTGGGTTAGGGATCAGTTAAGCAATCTGGACATCTATAAATCGATGGGTCCGGATGGAATACACCCACGGGTGCTGAGGGAGCTGGCGGAGGTCATTGCTAGGCCACTCTCCATCATCTTCGGTGAGTCGTGGGAAACGGGAGAGGTTCCTGAGGATTGGAGGATGGCAAAAGTCACGCCAGTCCATAAGAAGGGCAAGAAGGAGGAGCCGGGTAATTATAGACCGGTCAGCCTTACCTCCATCCCTGGAAAGGTGATGGAACAACTTATTCTTGACACCATCTCTAGGCATATCAAGGATGAGGAGGTCATTAAGAGTAGCCAACATGGTTTTACCAAGGGGAAGTCATGTTTGACCAACCTTATAGCCTTCTATGAGGAAGTAACTAGGTGGATGGATGATGGTAGAGCGGTAGATGTGGTTTTTCTTGATTTCAGTAAGACCTTTGATACTGTCTCCCACAGCATCCTCATAGATAAGCTAAGGAAGTGTGGGCTTGATGATCAGGTAGTGAGGTGGATCAAGAACTGGTTGAAAGGAAGAAGGCAGAGAGTTGTGGTCAATGGGGCAGAATCTAGCTGGAGGTCTGTGACTAGTGGAGTCCCTCAGGGGCCGGTGCTGCCACCAGTGCTGTTTAATATTTTCATCATCGACCTGGATGAGGGAACTGAATGTCGACAAATTGTTTGGGGTTGCGGTGAATCATGCCAGGTTGTTCTTGCAGATGGGGAGATGGTTAGCCACGTGTCAGAGGC
>NW_027664163.1:0-28409 GCF_963264785.1 Psittacula echo
CATAACCCCCCTCATTAACACCCATATATTCCCCATTGACCCCCCATAGACCCCCATAACCCCCCCATTGACACCCATAGACCCCCCCATTGACCCCCATAACCCCCCCATTGACACCCATTGAGCCCCCCATTGACACCCATAACCCCCCCATTGACACCCATTGAGCCCCCCATTGACACCCATAACCCCCCCATTGACACCCACAGACCCCCCCATTGACCCCCATAATCCCCCCATTGACCCCCAGAGACCCCCCCCACATCCCCCCCCATTCACTCACCCTCTCCTGCCCATTGGCCTTGGGCGATGGGGGGGTCCCGTCCATCCTCCTCCCCCCCCCCACACCGTTGGGGGTCTCCCCCTTCGTCGTCCCCGCCCCCTCCATCCCCCCCCCCCTTCACTGGGGGGGGTGCAGCGGGGGGGTCCCCCCCCCCTTTGGAGCTGCAGCTGGAGGCGGGGGGGGGGGGCCCTCACCCCCCTCCTCTTTATGGGGCGCAGCTTGGGCGGAGGGGCCCGGTTGTTGGGGGGACGGCTTGGGGGGGGCCCCCTCTTTGTGACCCCCCCCCCTCTTCCTCCTCCTCCTCCTCCTCCTCGGGGGGGGGCAGGAAGGAGAAGGTCGAGCGCTGCTCCTTCAGGAGGGCCTCGATGCGGGAGTCGAGGCTGCTGTGCTGGGCGAAGGGGACGCTCTCGGGGGTGCCCTCGGGGACCGGGGACCCCCCCCCACCGCCGACCCCCCCCCCCCCCGTCTTGGGGATCCCCCCGGGGCGGGGGGGCAGAGGCGGCGGGGGGGGGCTGCTGGGAGGAGGCGGGGGGGGGGGCTCGTGGGAAAGGGGGAAAGGGTCGGCGTGGGGGGGGGGAGGGGGGGGGGAGGAGGGGGGGGAGGGGTGGTTGGGGGAGGGGGGGCGGGGGTGGAGGAAGAGGAGGAGGAGGAGGGGAGGGGGGGGGAGGGGGGGCCCCCCTCGTCGTCGCGGGGGGGGGGGCGGCGGCGGCGGGAGGAGGAGGAGGAGGAGGAGGGGGGGAGGGGCTGCCGGGAATAGCGCCCCCCAGCGGCGGGGGGGTCGTAAGGGAAAGGGAGGAAGGCGCCGGGCTGGGGGGGGGGGGGGAGGAGGGGGGGGGGGCGGGAGGAGGAGGAGGGGGGGGGGCGCGGCGGGGGAAGCCCCCCCCGGCTTCGAGGCGGCGGGAGGTGAAGGGGAGCCTGGGGGGGAGAGGGAAGAGGAGGTTGGAGGGGGACGAGGGCGGTAATCGAGAGTTAATGAGCGCTAATGGGTGTTAATCACCAATTAATGAGCGCTAATGGGCGTTAATCACCAATTAATGAGCGCTAATGGGCGTTAATCACCAATTAATGACTGCTAATGGGTGTTAATCAGTAATTAATGAGCGCTAATGGGTGTTAATCAGTATTCAATCAGCGCTAATGGGCATTAATCAGTAATTAATGAGCGCTAATGGGCGTTAATCAGTAATCAATGACTGCTAATGGGCGTTAATCAGTAATTAATGACTGCTAATGGGCGTTAATCAGTAATTAATGAGCGCTAATGGAAGTTAATCACCAATTAATGAGCGCTAATGGGCGTTAATCACCAATTAATGAGCGCTAATGGGCGTTAATCACCAATTAATGACTGCTAATGGGTGTTAATCAGTAATTAATGAGCGCTAATGGGCGTTAATCAGTATTCAATCAGCGCTAATGGGCATTAATCAGTAATTAATGAGCGCTAATGGGCATTAATCACCAATTAATGAGCGCTAGTGGGCATTAATCACCAATTAATGACTGCTAATGGGTGTTAATCAGTAATTAATGAGCGCTAATGGGCGTTAATCAGTATTCAATCAGCGCTAATGGGCATTAATCAGTAATTAATGAGCGCTAATGGGCGTTAATTACCAATTAATGACCGCTAATGGGTGTTAATCACCAATTAATGAGCGCTAATGGGTGTTAATCAGTAATTAATGACTGCTAATGGGTGTTAATCAGTAATTAATGAGCGCTAATGGGCGTTAATCAGTAATTAATGAGCGCTAATGGGCGTTAATCACCAATTAATGAGCGCTAATGGGTGTTAATCACCAATTAATGAGCGCTAATGGGCGTTAATCACCAATTAATGAGCGCTAATTGGTGTTAATCACCAATTAATGAGCGCTAATGGGTGTTAATCAGTAATCAATGACTGCTAATGGGCGTTAATCAGTAATTAATGAGCGCTAATGGGCGTTAATCACCAATTAATGAGCGCTAATGGGCGTTAATCAGTAATTAATGACTGGTAATGGGCGTTAATCAGTAATCAATGACTTCTAATGGGCGTTAATCACCACTTAATGACTGCTAATGGGTGTTAATCAGTAATTAATGAGCGCTAATGGGCGTTAATCACCAATTAATGACCGCTAATGGGCGTTAATCAGCAATTAATGAGCGCTAATGGGCGTTAATCAGTAATTAATGACTGCTAATGGGCGTTAATCACCAATTAATGACTGCTAATGGGTGTTAATCAGTAATCAATGAGCGCTAATGGGCGTTAATCACCAATTAATGACTGCTAATGGGCGTTAATCACCAATTAATGACTGGTAATGGGCGTTAATCAGTAGTTAATGACTGCTAATGGGCGTTAATCACCAATTAATGACCGCTAATGGGCGTTAATCACCAATTAATGACTGGTAATGGGCGTTAATCACCAATTAATGACCGCTAGTGGGCGTTAATCACCAATTAATGACCGCTAGTGGGCGTTAATCACCAATTAATGACCGCTAGTGGGCGTTAATGGGCATTAATCACCAATTACTGAGCATTAATCACTAATTCATGACCGCTACTCAGCCGTTCATGGGCATTAATCACCAGTTACTGAGGATTAATCATTAATTCATGACCGCTAATCAGCCATTAATGGGCATTAACCAGCTATTAATGAGCACTAATCAGCCATTAATACGCATTAATCACCTATTAGTGAGTATTAATCACTAATTCATGACCGCTAATCAACCATTAATGAGTATTAATCAGCTACTGATCACTCATTAGGATACCTTACTAATATTAGTTAGCATTAATGCCGTATAAATCCATTATTAATGAACACAAAACACTATTAATCACTTACAAACACACATTAATCAGTGATCATGAGTATTAATCAGCTGTTAATAAGAACTACTCCGCTATTAATAAGTCATTAATTACTATTAATCTGTTACCAACCTGCTAATAACCAGTATTTATCAGTCGTTCATCAGCTAGTAATCAGTTACTGATACTATTCTACTATTAACAAGTACTAATCAATTCTTAATCAATTACTACCTAGCATTTCTTACTCATTAATCAGTTATTAATGAGTAACAATGACTTATTAATGACAGCTACCCCATTATTAACCAGTTAGCGATATTAACCAGCTAATAATTAACCTGCTACAAATCAATATTCATCACTTAGTAATGAGCACTAATCAGGTAAAAAACAGTCATTAATTAGCATTACACCGTTATTAACCGTTATTAACGCGCATCAATCAGCTATTATCTATGAATAATAACACTTATTGTTGAGCATTAATCATTAGTTGGTTATTAACGAGCAACAATTCATTGCTATTCATTTATTAATCCATTATTAATGAGTCTTAACCATTTATTTTTGAATATTAACCATTGCTCATTAATGAGTAATAACTTACTATTAATCAGTTATTTATCGGTTATTAATGAGTAATAACCACTTATTTTTGAATACTAATCGTTAATTGCTCATTAATGACTAATAACCTATTAATCAGTCATTAATCCATTATTAATGAGCAATAACCACTCATTTTTGAATACTAATCATTAATAGCTCATAAATAAGTAATAACCTACTACTAATCACTTACTAACCAGTTATTAATGAATAATAACCACTTATTTTGGAATACTAATCGTTAATTGCTCATTAATGAGTAAGAATCTACTACTAATCAGTCATTAATCCACTATTAATGAGTAATAACCACTTATTTATGAATCCTAACCGTTAATTGCTTATTAACGAGCAACACCCTCCGATCAATCAGTCATTAACCCATTATTAATAATTAATAACCCCTTATTTCCGAATACAAATCATTAATTACTCATGAACGAGCAAGAACCTGCAATTAATCGCTTATTAATCCCTCATTAACGACCGTTCCCCAATTAATACCCCGGCACTAAGGCCCCCCCCTCGCCCTCACTCACCGGCCAGCATAGGGGGAGCCCTCGCTGGGGTAGGGGGGGGCGAACGGCGCCGGGAAGGGCCCGAACCCCCCCCTCTCGGTGACAGCGCCCCCTGCCGGCGGGGGGGTCTCGGGGGTGCCGTTGCCGGGGGGGGCCGCGAAGGGGCTCTCGCTCGAGGGGCGACGGCGCGGCTCCGGCGGCTGCAATGGGGGGGGGGGGTTAGGGGGGACCCCCCCATAACGGGGTTCTATGGGGGGGACACCTCCATAACGGGGTTCTATGGGGCAAACCCTGCCATAATGGGGTTCTATGGAGGGGACACCCCATAATGGGGTTCTATGGGGGAGACACCTCCATAATGGGGTTCTATGGGGGGGACACCTCCATAATGGGGTTCTATGGGGCAAACCCTGCCATAATGGGGTTCTATGGAGGGGACACCCCATAACGGGGTTCTATGGGGGGGATACCCCATAATGGGGTTCTATGGGGGGGACAACCCCATAACGGGGTTCTATGGGGGGGATACCCCATAATGGGGTTCTATGGAGGGGACACCCCCATAACGGGGTTCTATGGGGCAAACCCCACCATAATGGGGTTCTATGGGGGGGGACACCCCAAAATGGGGTTCTATGGGGCGAACCCCACCATAATGGGGTTCTATGGGGGGGGACACCCCATAATGGGGTTTCCATGGGGGAGATATCCCCCCATAATGGGGTTCTATGGGGCCAACCCTGCCATAATGGGGTTCTATGGGGGGGACACCCCATAATGGGGTTCAATGGGGGAAACCCCCCCCCATAATGAGGTTCTATGGGGGAACCCCCCCGATAATGGGGTTCAAAGGGGGGGGATACGAGGGGGACCCCCCCTTTACCGCCTCTGCCTTGTCCCCCGCCGCCTTCGCCCCGGTGGGCACGGTCTGGGGGGTGAAGGCCCCGGTGACGATGAGCTCATAGAGCTTCATGCGCTGCTGCCCTATGGGGGGGGCGCGGGGGGGGGGGACACACACAGGGATAAGGGGGGGGGACACAAACGGAGCCGGATTTGGGTCTTTGGGTGTCGAAACCCCAGCTCCGGGGGCTCTTCTGCCTGTTCCAGGGCCCTGCAGCCCCCGTCCCTCCTCCGGCAGCCCCCGCCCCTCCATCCCAATGCACCCCAACGCACCCCATAGCCCATCCCCATTGCACCCCATAGCCCATCTCCATTGCACCCCATAGCCCATCCCCATTGCACCCCATAGCCCATCTCCATTGCACCCCATAGCCCATCCCCATTGCACCCCATAGCCCATCTCCATTGCACCCCATAGCCCATCCCCATTGCACCCCATAGCCCATCCCCATTGCACCCCAACGCACCCCATAGCCCATCCCCATTGCACCCCAACGCACCCCATAGCCCATCCCCATTGCACCCCAACGCACCCCATAGCCCATCCCCATTGCACCCCATAGCCCATCCCCATTGCACCCCAACGCACCCCATAGCCCATCCCCATTGCACCCCATAGCCCATCCCCATTGCACCCCATAGCCCATCTCCATTGCACCCCATAGCCCATCCCCATTGCACCCCAACGCACCCCATAGCCCATCCCCATTGCACCCCATAGCCCATCCCCATTGCACCCCAACGCACCCCATAGCCCATCCCCATTGCACCCCAACGCACCCCATAGCCCATCCCCATCGCACCCCATTCCCATCACACCCCATTGCACCCCATCCCCATCGCACCCCATCCCACTGCACCCCATTGCACCCCATCCCCATCGCACCCCATTCCCATCACACCCCATTGCACCCCATCCCCATCGCACCCCATTCCCATCACACCCCATTGCACCCCATCCCCATCGCACCCCATCCCATTGCACTCCATTGCACCCCATCCCCCATTGCACTCCATTGCACCCCATCCCTATCGCACCCCATCCCCATCGCACCCCATTGCACCCCATCCCCACTGCACCCCATCCCCCATTGCACTCCATTGCACCCCATCCCCCATTGCACTCCATTGCACCCCATCCCGATTGCACCCCATCCCCATCGCACCCCATCCCGATTGCACCCCATCCCCACCGCACCCCATCCCCACCGCACCCCATCCCCACCGCACCCCATCCCCACCGCACCCCATCCCCACCGCACCGCACCGCGGCCCCCCGGGCTCGCGGGCGCTCACCGCGGGCGTCGAGCTGCGCGTGGATGACGGTGCCCATGACGGCCGTGTTGTGCAGGGCGCGCACGCTCTCGCGGGCGGCGCGGCTGGAGCCGAAGAGCACCCGCGCCAGGCCCAGGTGCTTGCGGGTGCGCGGGTGCAGGAGGACCTCGACCTCCTCGACGGCGCCGAACTTGCGGCACATCTCGCCCAGGAAGGGCTCGCGGATGTTGTCGTTGAGGCGCGCGAACGTCACCTCCGTCTGCGGCACCGGGCCCACGTAGAACTCGTCCAGCTGCGGGCACGGAGAGGGCACGGAGAGGGCATGGAGAGAGCATGGAGAGAGCATGGAGAGAGCGTGGAGAGAGCGTGGAGAGAGCGTGGAGAGAGCGTGGAGAGAGCATGGAGAGAGCATGGAGAGAGCGTGGAGAGAGCGTGGAGAGAGCATGGAGAGAGCGTGGAGAGAGCGTGGAGAGAGCGTGGAGAGAGCGTGGAGAGAGCGTGGAGAGAGCATGGAGAGAGCATGGAGAGAGCGTGGAGAGAGCGTGGAGAGAGCGTGGAGAGAGCGTGGAGAGAGCATGGAGAGAGCATGGAGAGAGCGTGGAGAGAGCGTGGAGAGAGCGTGGAGAGAGCGTGGAGAGAGCGTGGAGAGAGCATGGAGAGAGCGTGGAGAGAGCGTGGAGAGAGCGTGGAGAGAGCGTGGAGAGAGCGTGGAGAGAGCGTGGAGAGAGCGTGGAGAGAGCGTGGAGAGAGCATGGAGAGAGCATGGAGAGAGCGTGGAGAGAGCGTGGAGAGAGCGTGGAGAGAGCGTGGAGAGAGCATGGAGAGAGCGTGGAGAGAGCATGGAGAGAGCGTGGAGAGAGCATGGAGAGAGCGTGGAGAGAGCGTGGAGAGAGCGTGGAGAGAGCATGGAGAGAGCATGGAGAGAGCGTGGAGAGAGCGTGGAGAGAGCATGGAGAGAGCATGGAGAGAGCATGGAGAGAGCGTGGAGAGAGCGTGGAGAGAGCGTGGAGAGAGCGTGGAGAGAGCGTGGAGAGAGCGTGGAGAGAGCATGGAGAGAGCATGGAGAGAGCATGGAGAGAGCGTGGAGAGAGCGTGGAGAGAGCATGGAGAGAGCGTGGAGAGAGCATGGAGAGAGCGTGGAGAGAGCATGGAGAGAGCATGGAGAGAGCATGGAGAGAGCATGGAGAGAGCATGGAGAGAGCATGGAGAGAGCATGGAGAGAGCATGGAGAGAGCATGGAGAGAGCGTGGAGAGAGCATGGAGAGAGCGTGGAGAGAGCATGGAGAGAGCGTGGAGAGAGCATGGAGAGAGCATGGAGAGAGCATGGAGAGAGCATGGAGAGAGCATGGAGAGAGCATGGAGAGAGCATGGAGAGAGCATGGAGAGAGCGTGGAGAGAGCATGGAGAGAGCATGGAGAGAGCGTGGAGAGAGCATGGAGAGAGCATGGAGAGAGCATGGAGAGAGCATGGAGAGAGCATGGAGAGAGCGTGGAGAGAGCGTGGAGAGAGCGTGGAGAGAGCGTGGAGAGAGCATGGAGAGAGCGTGGAGAGAGCGTGGAGAGAGCATGGAGAGAGCGTGGAGAGAGCATGGAGAGAGCGTGGAGAGAGCGTGGAGAGAGCATGGAGAGAGCATGGAGAGAGCATGGAGAGAGCATGGAGAGAGCGTGGAGAGAGCGTGGAGAGAGCATGGAGAGAGCGTGGAGAGAGCGTGGAGAGAGCGTGGAGAGAGCGTGGAGAGAGCATGGAGAGAGCGTGGAGAGAGCATGGAGAGAGCGTGGAGAGAGCGTGGAGAGAGCATGGAGAGAGCATGGAGAGAGCATGGAGAGAGCATGGAGAGAGCGTGGAGAGAGCATGGAGAGAGCATGGAGAGAGCATGGAGAGAGCATGGAGAGAGCGTGGAGAGAGCATGGAGAGAGCGTGGAGAGAGCGTGGAGAGAGCATGGAGAGAGCGTGGAGAGAGCGTGGAGAGAGCGTGGAGAGAGCGTGGAGAGAGCGTGGAGAGAGCATGGAGAGAGCGTGGAGAGAGCGTGGAGAGAGCGTGGAGAGAGCGTGGAGAGAGCATGGAGAGAGCGTGGAGAGAGCATGGAGAGAGCGTGGAGAGAGCGTGGAGAGAGCGTGGAGAGAGCATGGAGAGAGCATGGAGAGAGCATGGAGAGAGCATGGAGAGAGCGTGGAGAGAGCGTGGAGAGAGCATGGAGAGAGCATGGAGAGAGCATGGAGAGAGCATGGAGAGAGCATGGAGAGAGCGTGGAGAGAGCATGGAGAGAGCATGGAGAGAGCGTGGAGAGAGCGTGGAGAGAGCATGGAGAGAGCATGGAGAGAGCGTGGAGAGAGCATGGAGAGAGCATGGAGAGAGCGTGGAGAGAGCGTGGAGAGAGCGTGGAGAGAGCATGGAGAGAGCATGGAGAGAGCGTGGAGAGAGCATGGAGAGAGCATGGAGAGAGCATGGAGAGAGCGTGGAGAGAGCATGGAGAGAGCATGGAGAGAGCATGGAGAGAGCATGGAGAGAGCGTGGAGAGAGCGTGGAGAGAGCATGGAGAGAGCGTGGAGAGAGCATGGAGAGAGCGTGGAGAGAGCATGGAGAGAGCATGGAGAGAGCATGGAGAGAGCATGGAGAGAGCGTGGAGAGAGCATGGAGAGAGCATGGAGAGAGCATGGAGAGAGCGTGGAGAGAGCATGGAGAGAGCGTGGAGAGAGCGTGGAGAGAGCATGGAGAGAGCGTGGAGAGAGCATGGAGAGAGCATGGAGAGAGCATGGAGAGAGCATGGAGAGAGCATGGAGAGAGCATGGAGAGAGCATGGAGAGAGCGTGGAGAGAGCGTGGAGAGAGCATGGAGAGAGCGTGGAGAGAGCATGGAGAGAGCGTGGAGAGAGCATGGAGAGAGCATGGAGAGAGCGTGGAGAGAGCATGGAGAGAGCGTGGAGAGAGCATGGAGAGAGCATGGAGAGAGCATGGAGAGAGCGTGGAGAGAGCATGGAGAGAGCGTGGAGAGAGCATGGAGAGAGCGTGGAGAGAGCATGGAGAGAGCGTGGAGAGAGCGTGGAGAGAGCGTGGAGAGAGCATGGAGAGAGCATGGAGAGAGCGTGGAGAGAGCGTGGAGAGAGCATGGAGAGAGCGTGGAGAGAGCATGGAGAGAGCGTGGAGAGAGCATGGAGAGAGCGTGGAGAGAGCATGGAGAGAGCGTGGAGAGAGCGTGGAGAGAGCGTGGAGAGAGCATGGAGAGAGCATGGAGAGAGCGTGGAGAGAGCGTGGAGAGAGCGTGGAGAGAGCATGGAGAGAGCGTGGAGAGAGCGTGGAGAGAGCATGGAGAGAGCATGGAGAGAGCGTGGAGAGAGCATGGAGAGAGCGTGGAGAGAGCATGGAGAGAGCGTGGAGAGAGCATGGAGAGAGCATGGAGAGAGCGTGGAGAGAGCATGGAGAGAGCATGGAGAGAGCATGGAGAGAGCGTGGAGAGAGCGTGGAGAGAGCATGGAGAGAGCATGGAGAGAGCGTGGAGAGAGCATGGAGAGAGCGTGGAGAGAGCGTGGAGAGAGCATGGAGAGAGCGTGGAGAGAGCGTGGAGAGAGCGTGGAGAGAGCATGGAGAGAGCGTGGAGAGAGCATGGAGAGAGCATGGAGAGAGCGTGGAGAGAGCATGGAGAGAGCGTGGAGAGAGCATGGAGAGAGCATGGAGAGAGCATGGAGAGAGCATGGAGAGAGCGTGGAGAGAGCGTGGAGAGAGCATGGAGAGAGCATGGAGAGAGCGTGGAGAGAGCGTGGAGAGAGCATGGAGAGAGCATGGAGAGAGCATGGAGAGAGCGTGGAGAGAGCGTGGAGAGAGCATGGAGAGAGCATGGAGAGAGCGTGGAGAGAGCGTGGAGAGAGCGTGGAGAGAGCATGGAGAGAGCATGGAGAGAGCATGGAGAGAGCGTGGAGAGAGCGTGGAGAGAGCGTGGAGAGAGCATGGAGAGAGCGTGGAGAGAGCATGGAGAGAGCATGGAGAGAGCGTGGAGAGAGCATGGAGAGAGCATGGAGAGAGCGTGGAGAGAGCGTGGAGAGAGCATGGAGAGAGCATGGAGAGAGCATGGAGAGAGCATGGAGAGAGCATGGAGAGAGCGTGGAGAGAGCGTGGAGAGAGCGTGGAGAGAGCGTGGAGAGAGCATGGAGAGAGCATGGAGAGAGCGTGGAGAGAGCGTGGAGAGAGCATAGAGCCCCCAGAAAGACCCCATAGAGACCCCACAGAGACCCCAGAGAGCCCCATAGAGACCCATGGAGACCCATAGAGACCCCATAGAGACCCATAGAGACCCCGTAGAGACCCCGTAGAGACCCCATAGAGACCCCATAGAGACAGCATAGAGACCCCGTAGAGACCCCACAGAGCCCCATAGAGACCCCATAGAGCCCCATAGAGACCTATAGAGACCCATAGAGACCCCATAGAGCCCCAGAGAGCCCCATAGAGACCCCATAGAGCCCCATAGAGACCCATAGAGCCCCATAGAGCCCCCATAGAGACCCCATAGAGACCCATAGAGCCCCATAGAGCCCCATAGAGCCCCCATAGAGACCCATAGAGACCCCATAGAGACCCATAGAGCCCCATAGAGCCCCCATAGAGACCCCATAGAGACCCATAGAGCCCCATAGAGCCCCCATAGAGCCCCATAGAGACCCCATAGAGACCCATAGAGCCCCATAGAGACCCATAGAGCCCCATAGAGCCCCCATAGAGACCCCATAGAGACCCATAGAGACCCATAGAGCCCCCATAGAGACCCATAGAGCCCCATAGAGCCCCATAGAGCCCCATAGAGCCCCCATAGAGACCCATAGAGCCCCATAGAGCCCCATAGAGCCCCCATAGAGCCCCATAGAGACCCATAGAGACCCCATAGAGACCCATAGAGACCATACAGACAACATAGAGCCCCCATAGAGACCCATAGAGACCCCATAGAGACCCATAGAGACCCCATAGAGCCCCCATAGAGACCCCATAGAGACCCATAGAGCCCCATAGAGCCCCCATAGAGACCCATAGAGCCCCATAGAGCCCCATAGAGCCCCCATAGAGCCCCATAGAGACCCATAGAGACCCCATAGAGACCCATAGAGACCATACAGACCCCATAGAGCCCCCATAGAGACCCATAGAGACCCCATAGAGACCCATAGAGACCCCATAGAGACCCCATAGAGACCCCATAGAGACCCATAGAGACCCCATAGAGCCCCCATAGAGACCCCATAGAGACCCCATAGAGACCCATAGAGACCCCATAGAGACCCCATAGAGACCCCATAGAGACCCCATAGAGCCCCCATAGAGACCCCATAGAGACCCATAGGGACCCATAGAGACCCCATAGAGCCCCATAGAGCCCCATAGAGACCCATAGAGACCCCATAGAGACCCCATAGAGACCCATAGAGACCCCATAGAGACCCCATAGAGACCCCATAGAGACCCCATAGAGACCCATAGAGACCCCATAGAGACCCCATAGAGACCCCATAGAGCCCCCATAGAGACCCCATAGAGCCCCATAGAGCCCCCATAGAGACCCCATAGAGCCCCACACCGCGTCCCCAGGCGGGCCCCGCGCTCACCTTGAACTTGGGCACGGGCAGGCAGAGCTCGCGCTGCTTGGCCCAGATGCGCCGGGGCCGGGGGTCCTGCACGGCGCCCGCGGGGGGGTACCCGGGGTCCTGCGGGGGGCAGCGCCCCACACGTTAGGGGCAGGAGGTGGGGCAGGGGCTGCCCCCAGCGGGACAACAGCAACACACACACAGGCAGCGAGAGGGGGCTCCGACGGCACCCCACTTGGCTATGGGGCACCCCACTTGGCTATGGGGCACCCCTATTGGCTATGGGGCACCCCACTTGGCTATGGGGCACCCCTATTGGCTATGGGGCACCCCTATTGGCTATGAGGCACCCCACTTGGCTATGGGGCACCCCACTTGGCTATGGGGCACCCCTATTGGCTATGGGGCACCCCTATTGGCTATGAGGCACCCCACTTGGCTATGGGGCACCCCACTTGGCTATGGGGCACCCCACTTGGCTATGGGGCACCCCTATTGGCTATGGGGCACCCCACGTGGCTATGGGGCACCCCACTTGGCTATGGGGCACCCCACTTGGCTATGGGGCACCCCTATTGGCTATGGGGCACCCCACTTCTCTATGGGGCACCCCACTTGGCTATGGGGCACCCCTATTGGCTATGGGGCACCCCACTTGGCTATGGGGCACCCCTATTGGCTATGGGGCACCCCACTTGGCTATGGGGCACCCCACTTCTCTATGGGGCACACCACTTATATATGGGGCACCCCATTTTGCTATGGGGCACCCCACTTGGCTATGGGGCACCCCACTTGGCTATGGGGCACACCACTTATATATGGGGCACCCCACTTATATATGGGGCACCCCACTTGTCTATAGGGCACCCCACTTGGCTACAGGGCACGCACTTGGCTATGGGGCACCTCACTTATATATGGGGCACCCCACTTCTCTATGGGGCACCCCACTTGGCTATGGGGCACCCCACATATATATAGGGCACCCCCCTTCTCTATGGGGCGCCCCACTTGGCTATGGGGCACCCCACATATATATAGGGCACCCCACTTCTCTATGGGGCGCCCCACTTGGCTATGGGGCACCCCACATATATATAGGGCACCCCACTTCTCTATGGGGCGCCCCACTTGGCTATGGGGCAGTTCAGTGCTACACAGGAAGGCATCAAGGCAGTTTGCGGGGGGCAAGGGATGCTCTTTGGGGCACCCCATACATCTATGGGGCAGCTGAGCTCGAGGGGGGGAAGCCCCACACATCCCCCCCCCCCCCAGGAGCAGCCCATGGGGCAGCTGGGAGATGCTGGGGAGGGTCTATGGGGCACGGCATGCATCCGGGGGTGGGCTATGGGGCGGCTATGGGGTGGCCATGGGGCAGCTATAGGGCGGCTATGGGGCAGTCATAGGGCAGCTATAGGGCACCCATAAAGCAGCCATAAGGCACCCATAGAACAGCCACAGAGTAGCTATGGGGCAACTATAGGGTGGCTATGGGGCAGCCATGGGGCAGCTATAGAGCAACTTTAGGGCAGCTCTAGGGCAGCCATAGGGGACCCACAGAGTAGCTATAGGGCAGCTATATGCCAACCATAGGGCTCCTATGGGGCATCCATGGGGCAGCTATAGGGCACCCATAGGGCAGCTATGGGGCATGCATGGCGCAGCTTTAGGGCAGCTATAGGGCTGCTACGGGGCACCCATGGGGCACCCATAGGGCACCCACAGGGCAGCTATAGGGCACCCATACGGCTGCTATGGGGCACCCATAGGGCACCTATAGGGCTGCTATGGGGCATCTATAGGGCAGCCATAGGGCCACTATGGGGCACCCAAGGGGCAGCTCTAGGGCACGCATAGGGCACCCACAGGGCAACTATAGGCCACTATGGGGCAGCCATGGGGTGCTATGGGGCAGCCATGGGGTGCTATGGGGCACTATGGAGCAGCCATGGGGCTCTATGGGGCAGCTACGGGGTGCTATGGGGTGCTATGGGGCAGCCATGGGGCTCTATGGGGCAGCTACGGGGTGCTATGGGGCAGCCATGGGGCTCTATGGGGCAGCTACGGGGTGCTATGGGGCGCTATGGGGCAGCCATGGGGCTCTATGGGGCAGCCATGGGGCGCTATGGGGCAGCCATGGGGCTCTATGGAGCGCTATGGGGTGCTATGGGGCAGCCATGGGGCTCTATGGGGCGCTATGGGGCAGCCATGGGGCTCTATGGGGCGCTATGGGGCAGCCATGGGGCGCTATGGGGCGCTATGGGGCGCTATGGGGCGCTGTGGGGCACTCACGGGCACGCTGAAGTGGACGCCATCGTAGCGATAAACCTTGTGGGGGGCGCGGCGCAGCGCGGGGTCCACCAGGAGGCAGCGCGGGGTCCACCAGGAGCTTGTAACTGCGCCAGGGGGGGCCGTGGCCGCGCTGCTCAGCCCCCGCCTCCGCCTCCATCCTCCAGCATCGACCCTGGGGGAACCAGGCACAGACCCATAGGGACCCACAGAGACCCATAGGGACCCATAGAGACCCATAGGGACCCATAGAGACCCATAGAGACCCCATAGAGACCCATAGAGAACCATAGAGACCACATAGAGACCCCATAGGGACCCATAGAAACCCCATAGAGACCATAGAGACCCATAGAGACCCCATAGAGACCCCATAGAGACCCATAGAGACCCCATAGAGACCCATAGAGAACCATAGAGACCACATAGAGACCCCATAGGGACCCATAGAAACCCCATAGAGCCCCATAGAGACTCCATAGAGACCCATAGAGACCCCATAGAGAACCATAGAGACCACATAGAGACCCCATAGGGACCCATAGAAACCCCATAGAGACCCATAGAGACTCCATAGAGACCCATAGAGCCCCCATAGATCCCCATAGAGACCCCATAGAGACCCATAGAGACCCATAGAGACTCCATAGAGACCTCATAGAGCCCCCATAGAGACCCATAGAGACCCCATAGAGACCCATAGAGACCCCATAGGAACCCCACAGAGATCCATAGGGACTCCACAGACCGACACAGACACCTCCATAGAGCCCTATAGAGACCCACTGACACCCCAGAGAGACCCCCATAAAGCCCCATAGAGCCCCAGACCCCTACAGACCCCATAACCCCATAGCTACCCTCCCAGCCCCACAGCCCCCCTATAGAGCCCCCCATTGGCCCATAGACCCGCACAGACCCCCCGTAAGTCTGTACACAACCCCCTAGCCCCATAGCCACTCACCCAGCCCCATAGCCACCCCATAGACCCTCCTGAACCCCATCAGCCCATAGACCCCCATAGCCCCACTGACCCCCCACACAGGCCCCATAGCCCCATAAACCTCCATAGACCCCCCCCATAGGCCCAAACGTCCCCCTCAGCCCCATAGACACCCCCTAGAGCCCCATAGGCCCCGAAACACCCCCATAGACACCCCATGGCCCCACAGACACCTCCCCAGCCCCATAGAGCCCCATAGGCCCCCACAGACTCCTCTCAGCCCCATAGATGCCCGTAGGCCCCCGTAGGCCCCACAGACCCCCCTGTCCCCCCTCACCGGCCGCCCCCGCCGCCGCCCCCCGGCTCTGAGGCGGGAGAGCGGGGCCCGAGGCTCCGGTTCCGGTTCCGGTCCCGGTTCCGGTCTCGGTTCCGGTCTCGGTTCCGGTTCCGGTCAGGGCCAGCCCCGAGTGTCCGGTACCGGCGGCTCCGGCGCCACCGGGAGACTGAGGGGAGGGAGGAGGGGGCGGAGCCAACGGCTCTCGCGAGACTTCCGCGCATGCGCAGAGCCGCGCCGCACTTTCCACCCCCCGGCCCGTTTCGCTTCAAACCGCCCCAAAAACAAGCCGAAAAAGGGTCAAAGTGGAGGTTTTTCACCTCCCTCCCCCCGTTAATTAATTACCGGGTTCATTAAATCCCCTTTACCCCCTATTAATTGATCGTGGCGAATCGGCGGAGCGCTCCCCACGCCCTGACGCGCCCTGCGCATGCGCCGCTCCTCCGCCTCTCCCCCCCCCCCCCCAACCCGGTCGGAGGGCGCTGGGTCCTAGTGCCCGACCCGCCAAAGCGATGGCGCGAAGGGAGCGCGGCTTCATTAGCATCTATTTGCATACGGCGGGAAAACGCGCCCCCCCCAAACCCCCTCCCCCTCTTCGTTTTAACCAAATCCCCCCCAAATCGCGTTAAAAAAAACACCAAAAAATGGCAAAAAATCGACATTTATTCGAGGCATCGCCCCTCCCCCCCCCCCAAATCCCCTTTCCGGATGGGGGAGGGGGGGGAAAGGGGGGGAGGGGGCGTGGCTTGCTCTGGCCACGCCCACCCTGAGCTTTTGGGGTGCCCCCCCCCTTTCAAGTATAAAGAACCCGGATGCACCCCTTTCGCCCCGCCCCCTTTCCCCCCGGGAGGGGCGTGGTTTGGGTTGGCCCCGCCCACATCGTGACCCTGGCCAATCAGGAGCCTCGACGGCGAGGCCACGCCCCCATCCCTCAAGGGACCCCCATTTATGGGGGGGGCTCAGGGGTTAAGGGTGACCCCCCCCATTGATGGGGGGCCCCAAATGTGCCCCCCAAGTGGGTTTTGGGGGGTGCCCCCAAAAGGCTTTGATGTTCGGGGGGGTCCCCCCATGTCCGAGGGGGGGTCCCCAATGCAATAGGGGGGTCCTCAGTGTCCATAGCACCCATGAAGGGGTCCCATTGCCTATGGGGGGGGGCCCAGCACCCAATGGGGGGGTCCCATTGCCTATAATGGGGGGTCCCATTGCCTATAATGGGCAGGTCTCATTGCCAATGGGGGGGCCCATTGCCTATAATGGGGGGGTCCCATTGCCAATGGGGGGGTCCCATTGCCTATAATGGGGGGGATCCCATTGCCCAGCACCCAATGGGGGTTCCATTGCCTATTGTGGGGGGCCCCAGCACCCAATGGGGGGGTCCCATTGCCTACGGGGAACCCCATTGCTTATAGGGGTTCCCATTGCTTATAGGGGATCCCACTGCCTATGTGGCGAGGTCCCATTGCCCAGGACCCAATAAGGGATCCCATTGCACACAGGGGACCCCAATCACCCAATGGGTGCTCCCATCACCCAATGGTGGCTCCCATCACCCAATGGGTGACCTCCATCACCCAATGGGATCCTTCCATCACCCAATCGGAGGCTTCCGTCACCCAGCGGGAGGCTCCCATCACTCAATGGCCGTCAGCAGGGGGCAGCCTATAGGGGGGTATAGAGAATATAGGGGGTATATAGTGGGTATGGGGTATTGGATATGGGGTATGGGGTATGGGGTATGGGATATGGGGTATGGGGTATGGGATATGGGATATGGGGTATGGGATATGGGGTATGGGATATGGGATATGGGGTATGGGATATGGGGTATGGGGTATGGGGTATGGGATATGGGGTATGGGGTATGGGATATGGGGTATGGGGTATGGGGTATTGGATATGGGGTATGGGGTATGGGGTATGGGATATGGGGTATGGGATATGGGATATGGGGTATGGGCTATGGGGTATGGGGTATGGGGTATGGGATATGGGGTATGGGGTATGGGATATGGGGTATGGGGTATGGGATATGGGATATGGGGTATGGGGTATGGGATATGGGGTATGGGGTATGGGCTATGGGATATGGGGTATGGGGTATGGGATATGGGGTATGGGGTATGGGCTATGGGGTATGGGGTATGGGATATGGGGTATGGGGTATGGGATATGGGGTATGGGGTATGGGGTATGGGGTATGGGATATGGGGTATGGGGTATGGGGTATGGGATATGGGGTATGGGGTATGGGCTATGGGATATGGGGTATGGGGTATGGGGTATGGGGTATGGGGTATGGGATATGGGATATGGGGTATGGGGTATGGGGTATGGGCTATGGGGCATGGGATATGGGGTATGGGGTATGGGCTATGGGGTATGGGATATGGGATATGGGCTATGGGCTATGGGGCATGGGATATGGGGTATGGGGTATGGGGTATGGGATATGGGGTATGGGATATGGGGTATGGGATATGGGGTATGGGGTATGGGGTATGGAATATGGGGTATGGGGTATGGGATATGGGATATGGGGTATGGGATATGGGGTATGGGGTATGGGGTATGGGGTATGGGGTATGGGATATGGGGTATGGGATATGGGATATGGGGTATGGGATATGGGATATGGGGTATGGGATATGGGGTATGGGATATGGGGTATGGGGTATGGGGTATGGGGTATGGGATATGGGATATGGGATATGGGGTATGGGGTATGGGGTATGGGATATGGGGTATGGGGTATGGGGTATGGGATATGGGGTATGGGATATGGGGTATGGGATATGGGGTATGGGGTATGGGATATGGGGTATGGGATATGGGATATGGGGTATGGGGTATGGGGTATGGGATATGGGATATGGGGTATGGGGTATGGGGTATGGGATATGGGATATGGGGTATGGGGTATGGGATATGGGGTATGGGGTATGGGGTATGGGGTATGGGGTATGGGATATGGGGTATGGGATATGGGATATGGGGTATGGGGTATGGGGTATGGGGTATGGGATATGGGATATGGGGTATGGGGTATGGGGTATGGGATATGGGGTATGGGATATGGGATATGGGCTATATGGTATAGATACGGTATACACATAGATACGTACAAAGACATGGCAATACATACATGCGTACCCCATACCCTATACCCGTATCCCATACCCCCCACCCCCCATATCCCATACACTCCATACCCCACAAATATATCCCATACGCCATACAACCCGTACCCCATACCCCATACAATGCATATACCCCATATAACCCATAACCTGTATACCCCATACCCCGTATAACCCAGACCCCATACACCCCATACGGCATACACCGCATACCCCATATACCCCATACACCCCCATATACCCCCCTATAACCCCATATACCCACCTATAACCCCACATAACCCCATATACCCCATATAACCCCATATACCCCCTATACCCCCCTATAACCCCATATACCCCCATATATTCCATATAACCCCATATACCCCCTATAACCCCATATACCCCCCTATAACCCATATACCCCCATATACCCCCCTATAACCCCATATACCCCCATATATCCCATATAACCCCATATACCCCCTATAACCCCATATACCCCCCTATAACCCCATATACCCCCCTATAACCCATATACCCCCCTATACCCCCCTATAACCCCATATAACCCCATATACCCCATATAACCCCATATACCCCCTATACCCCCCTCTAACCCCATATACCCCCATATATCCCATATAACCCCATATACCCCCTATACCCCCCTATAACCCCATATACTGCCCTATAACCCATATACCCCCCTATAACCCATATACCCCCTATACCCCCCTATAACCCCATATACCTCCCATACTGCCCTATAACCCCATATACCCCCTATACCCCCCTATAACCCCATATACTGCCCTATAACCCATATACCCCCCTATAACCCATATACCCCCTATACCCCCATATACCTCCCATACCGCCCTATAACCCCATATACCCCCCTATAACCCCATATACCCCCTATACCCCCCTATAACCCCATATACCCCCTATACCCCCCTATAACCCCATATACCCCCTATACCCCCCTATAACCCCATATACCCCCCTATAACCCATATACCCCCTATATCCCCCTATAACCCCATATACCTCCCATACCGCCCTATAACCCCATATACCCCCGTATAACCCCATATACCCCATACACCCCCATATACCCCCTATAACCCCATATACCCCCTATACCCCCTATAACCCCCTATATCCCCTATACCCCCATATAACCCCATATACCCCTCTATAACCCCATATACCCCCATATAACCCCCTTTACCCCCCTATAACCCCATATACCCCCCTATAACCCATATACCCCCCTATACCCCCCTATAACCCCATATATCCCCCTACAACCCCATATACCCCCCTCTAAATCCCCTATAACCCCATATACCCCCCTATAACCCCCTATAACCCCATATATCCCCATACACCCCCCTATAACCCCCCTATACCCCCACGTCCCCCCATACCAGGCAGGCAGCTCTGGGCCAGGTCCCTGCAGTGGCTGAGCTCCAGGAGCCAGCCCCAGCCCTGCCAGGTCCATTGACCCCTATAGAGCCCCATAGACCCCTATAGAGCCCCATAGACCCCTATAGTGTGCCCATCGACCCCTACAGAGCCCCATAGACCCCTATAGTGTGCCCATTGACCCCTATAGAGCCCTATAGACCCCTATAGAGCCCCATAGACCCCTATAGAGCCCCATAGACCCCTATAGTGTGCCCATTGACCCCTACAGAGCCCCATAGACCCCTATAGTGTGCCCATTGACCCCTATAGAGCCCCATAGACCCCTATAGTGTGCCCATTGACCTCTATAGTGTGTCCATAGACCCCTATAGTGTGTCCATTGACCCCTATAGAGCCCCATAGACCGCTATAGTGTTCCCATTGACCCCTATTGTGTGCCCATTGACCCCTATAGAGCCCCATAGACCCCTATAGTGTTCCCATTGACCCCTGTAGTGTGCCCGTAGACCCCTATAGAGCCCCACAGATCCCTATAGTGTGCCCATAGACTTCTATAATGCCCCCATAGCCCCTATTGCCCCCATAGCTCCCTATTGTCCCAATAGCCCCTATTGCCCCCATAGCCCTCTATTGCCCCCATAGCCCCCTATTGCCCCCATAGCCCCCTATTGCCCCCATAGCCCCTATTGCCCCCATAGCCCCCTATTGCCCCCATAGCCCCTATTGCACCCATAGACCTTATTGCCCCCATAGCCTCCTATTGCCCCCATAGCCCCCTATTGCCCCCATAGACCTTATTGCCCCCATAGCCCCCTATTGCCCCCATAGCCCCTATTGCCCCCATAGCCCCCTATTGCCCCCATAGCCCCTATTGCCCCCATAGACCTTATTGCCCCCATAGCCTCCTATTGCCCCCATAGCCCCCTATTGCCCCCATAGACCTTATTGCCCCCATAGCCCCCTATTGCCCCCGTAGCCCCTATTGCACCCATAGAACTTATTGCCCCCATAGCCCCCTATGGCCCCCATAGCCCCTATTGCACCCATAGACCTTATTGCCCTCATAGCTCCCTATTGCCCCCATAGCCCCTGTTGCACCCATAGCCACCTATTGCCCCCATAGCCCCTTATTGCCCCCACAGCCCCTATTGGCCCCATAGCCCCTATTGTACCCATAGCCCCTATTGCCCCCATAGCCCCTATTGCACCCATAGCCCCTATTGCACCCATAAACCGGCCCAAAACACCCCAAAACAGGCCAAATCACCCCAAAATGGCCCAAAACCGCCCAATCCCCCCCCAAAATGGCCCAAACGTGCCCCAAAAGAGCACAAACCTGCCCAGAAACGGCCCAAACCCACCAAAACCTGACCCAAAACCGGCCCAAAACTGCCCCAAACCACCCAAAACCGGCCCCAGACGGGCGGAAACGGCCCCAAACCACCCCAAACCGGCCCAAACCCACCCAAAAACGGCCCAAAACGAGCGGTAACGGGTAGAAACAGCCAAAAAAATGCACAAAAATGGGCAGAAACGGCAAAAAACCACCCCAAAATAGGACGAAGCAGCAAAAAAACCCCCCGAAAACGGGTAGAAATGGCCCCAAAACAGGCGGAAACGACCAAGAAACACCCAAAAATGGGCAGAAACAACAAAAAGGGGCAGAAATGGCAAAAAACCCACCCGAAAACGGGCAGAACTGCCCCAAAAGCACCCCAAAACGGTCAGAAACGCCCCCAAACGCTGCCTTCGGGCCCCCGCACCCCGCTCAGCATCGCCGGCGTCACCGCCGCCACCCGGCTCAGGTCGATGCGGGTCCAGAGCCGGCGGACACAGCCCCTATGGGACGCGGGGGGGCACTAGGACCCTGCAGCGCCCCATAGCCCTCAATGGAGAGGGTGGGCACTAGGACCCTGCAGCGCCCCATAGCCCTCAATGGAGAGGGTGGGCACTAGGACCCTGCAGCGCCCCATAGCCCTCAATGGAGAGGGAGGGCTCTAGGACCCTGCAGTGCCCATAGCCCTCAATGGAGAGGGAGGGCTCTAGGACCCTGCAGTGCCCCATAGCCCTCAATGGAGAGGGAGGGCTCTAGGACCCTGCAGCGCCCCAGAGCCCTCAATGGAGAGGGTGGGCACTAGGACCCTGCAGCGCCCCATAGCCCTCAATGGAGAGGGTGGGCACTAGGACCCTGCAGCGCCCCATAGCCCTCAATGGAGAGGGTGGGCACTAGGACCCTGCAGCGCCAAATAGCCCTCAATGGAGAGGGTGGGCACTAGGACCCTGCAGTGCCCATAGCCCTCAATGGAGAGGGTGGGCACTAGGACCCTGCAGCGCCCCATAGCCCTCAATGGAGAGGGTGGGCACTAGGACCCTGTAGCGCCCCATAGCCCTCAATGGAGAGGGTGGGCACTAGGACCCTGCAGTGCCCATAGCCCTCAATGGAGAGGGTGGGCACTAGGACCCTGCAGCGCCCTATAGCCCTCAATGGAGAGGGTGGGCACTAGGACCCTGCAGTGCCCATAGCCCTCAATGGAGAGGGTGGGCACTAGGACCCTGCAGCGCCCCATAGCCCTCAATGGAGAGGGTGGGCACTAGGACCCTGCAGTGCCCATAGCCCTCAATGGAGAGGGTGGGCACTAGGACCCTGTAGCGCCCCATAGCCCTCAATGGAGAGGGTGGGCACTAGGACCCTGCAGCGCCCCATAGCCCTCAATGGAGAGGGTGGGCACTAGGACCCTGTAGCGCCCCATAGCCCTCAATGGAGAGGGTGGGCACTAGGACCCTGCAGCGCCCCATAGCCCTCAATGGAGAGGGTGGGCACTAGGACCCTGCAGTGCCCCATAGCCCTCAATGGAGAGGGTGGGCACTAGGACCCTGCAGTGCCCCATAGCCCTCAATGGAGAGGGTGGGCACTAGGACCCTGCAGCGCCCCATAGCCCTCAATGGAGAGGGTGGGCACTAGGACCCTGCAGTGCCCATAGCCCTCAATGGAGAGGGTGGGCACTAGGACCCTGCAGCGCCCCATAGCCCTCAATGGAGAGGGTGGGCACTAGGACCCTGTAGCGCCCCATAGCCCTCAATGGAGAGGGTGGGCACTAGGACCCTGCAGTGCCCATAGCCCTCAATGGAGAGGGTGGGCACTAGGACCCTGCAGCGCCCTATAGCCCTCAATGGAGAGGGTGGGCACTAGGACCCTGCAGTGCCCATAGCCCTCAATGGAGAGGGTGGGCACTAGGACCCTGCAGCGCCAAATAGCCCTCAATGGAGAGGGTGGGCACTAGGACCCTGCAGCGCCCCATAGCCCTCAATGGAGAGGGAGGGCTCTAGGACCCTGTAGCGCCCCATAGCCCTCAATGGAGAGGGAGGGCACTAGGACCCTGCAGTGCCCCATAGCCCTCAATGGAGAGGGTGGGCACTAGGACCCTGCAGCGCCCCATAGCCCTCAATGGAGAGGGAGGGCTCTAGGACCCTGTAGCGCCCCATAGCCCTCAATGGAGAGGGAGGGCTCTAGGACCCTGTAGCGCCCCATAGCCCTCAATGGAGAGGGAGGGCTCTAGGACCCTGTAGCGCCCCATAGCCCTCAATGGAGAGGGCGGGCTCTAGGACCCTGTAGCGCCCATAGCCCTCAATGGAGAGGGAGGGCTCTAGGACCCTGTAGCGCCCCATAGCCCTCAATGGAGAGGGCGGGCTCTAGGACCCTGCAGTGCCCATAGCCCTCAATGGAGAGGGTGGGCACTAGGACCCCGCAGCGCCCATGGCTCCTAATGCTTCCCAATGCTCCCAGTATGGCCAGTGCTTCCAATATGATTCCCAGTTGCCCTCCGGCTTCCCCAACGCACCCCTTAGTCCCCCTCCCATATTGCTCCCACTTAATCCATGGTCTCCCTCCCAGTGCTCCCAATCCCTCCCAGTACTCCCCTTAGTCCCTCTCCACAGCTCCCAATACAGCTTTCCCATCAATCCCATTGCGTCCATTGCTCCCAATGCACCTCTCCCACGGCTCCCATTGATCCAACCACTCCTATTGCTTCCATTGCTCCCATCCCTCCCATCACTCGCACTGCTTCCATCTCTCCCATTGATCCCATCCCTCCCATCGATCCCATCCCTCCTATCTCTCCTATTGATCCCATCTCCCCATCGATCCCATTGCTTCCATCCCTCCCATCTCTCCCACTGATCCCATCTCTCCCATTGATCCCATCCCTCCCTATCTCCCCAGTGATCCCACCCCTTCCATCTCTCCCATTGATCCCATCCCTCCCATTGATCCCATTGATCCCAATACCTGATACCGGAGTCGGGAAGGGGAACGCGCTCCAGGAGCTGGCAGAGGCGGCGGAAGCAGTTCTGGGAATGGGCCTGAGAGAGAGAGGGACAGGGGATGGGATATGGGATATGGGGTATGGGATATGGGGTATGGGGTATGGGATATGGGGTATGGGATATGGGGTATGGGGTATGGGGTATGGGATATGGGATGTGGGGTGTGGGGTATGGGGTATGGGGTATGGGATATGGGATATGGGATATGGGATATGGGATATGGGGTATGGGATATGGGATATGGGATATGGGGTATGGGGTATGGGGTATGGGATATGGGATATGGGGTATGGGGTATGGGGTATGGGGTATGGGGTATGGGATATGGGGTATGGGATATGGGGTATGGGGTACGGGTATGGGATATGGGGTATGGGATATGGGGTATGGGATATGGGGTATGGGGTATGGGGTATGGGGTATGGGGTATGGGATATGGGATATGGGATATGGGGTATGGGATATGGGGTATGGGGTATGGGATATGGGGTATGGGATATGGGGTATGGGATATGGGGTACGGGTATGGGATATGGGATATGGGATATGGGGTATGGGATATGGGGTATGGGGTATGGGGTATGAGATATGGGGTATGGGGTATGGGATATGGGGTATGGGGTATGGGGTATGGGGTATGGGATATGGGGTATGGGGTATGGGGTATGGGGTAGGGGGTATGGGGTACGGGTATGGGATATGGGGTATGGGGTATGGGGTATAGGATATGGGGTATGGGGTATGGGGTATGGGGTATGGGGTATGGGATATGGGATATGGGGTATGGGGTATGGGGTATGGGATATGGGGTATGGGATATGGGGTATGGGGTATGGGATATGGGATATGGGGTATGGGATATGGGGTATGGGGTATGGGGTATGGGATATGGGGTATGGGGTATGGGGTATGGGATATGGGGTATGGGATATGGGATATGGGATATGGGGTATGGGATATGGGGTATGGGGTATGGGATATGGGATATGGGGTATGGGATATGGGGTACGGGTATGGGATATGGGGTATGGGGTACGGGTATGGGATATGGGATATGGGGTATGGGATATGGGGAATGGGATATGGGATATGGGGTATGGGATATGGGGTATGGGGTATGGGATATGGGGGTAGGGGTATGGGATATGGGATATGGGATATGGGGTATGGGGTATGGGATATGGGGTATGGGGTATGGGGTATGGGATATGGGATATGGGGTATGGGTATGGGGTATGGGGTATGGGATATGGGGTTAGGGGATATGGGGTATGGGGTATGGGATATGGGGTATGGGTATGGGGTAGGGGATATGGGGATATGGGGTATGGGAATGTTATGGGATGGGGTATGGGGTATGGGATATGGGGTATGGGATATGGGATATGGGATATGGGGTATGGGGTATGGGGTATGGGATATGGGGTATGGGATATGGGATATGGGGTATGGGGTATGGGGTATGGGATATGGGGTATGGGTATGGGATATGGGGTATGGGATATGGGGTATGGGGTATGGGATATGGGGTATGGGGTATGGGATGGGATATGGGGTATGGGATATGGGGTATGGGATATGGGGTATGGGAGATGGGATATGGGGGATGGGATATGGGATATGGGGGATGGGGTAGGGGGTGGGGTATGGGGTATGGGATATGGGGTATGGGGTATGGGGTATGGGATATGGGGTATGGGGTAGGGTATGGGATATGGGGTATGGGGTACGGGTATGGGATATGGGGTATGGGATATGGGGTATGGGATATGGGGATGGGATATGGGGTATGGGATATGGGGTATGGGTATGGGTATGGGGTATGGGATTGGGGTATGGGATATGGGGTAGGGGATATGGGGTATGGGATATGGGGTTGGGTATGGGATATGGGGTATGGGTATGGGGTATGGGATATGGGATTGGGGTATGGGGTATGGGGTATGGGGTATGGGGTATGGGTAGGGGTATGGGGTATGGGGTATGGGGATGGGGTATGGGATATGGGATGGGGTATGGGGTATGGGGTATGGGATATGGGGTATGGGGTAGGGTATGGGATATGGGGTATGGGGTAGGGTATGGGATGGGGTATGGGTATGGGTATGGGATATGGGGTTGGGGGTATGGGTATGGGGTATGGGGATAGGGGGTTGGGAGATGGGGTTGGGGGTATGGGGATAGGGGTATGGGAGGGGGTATGGGGTTGGGAGGTATGGGGAGGGGGATGGGGGTTGGGATTGGGGGTAGGGGTATGGGGGATGGGGTATGGGGTGTGGGGTATGGGATTGGGGTATGGGGTGGGGATGGGGTAGGGGTGGGGATTGGGGTGTGGGGGATGGGGTGGGGGTTGGGGAGGGTATGGGGTATGGGGTTGGGGTATGGGATATGGGGTTTGGGGTAGGGGTATGGGGGATGGGGAGTGGGGGTGGGGTTTGGGGGTGGGGGTGGGGGATGGGGTGGGGGTGGGGGTGGGTGTGGGTGGGGGTGGGGTGGGGGGTGGGGTGTGGGGGTGGGAGTGGGGAGTGGGAGGGGTGGGGTATGGGTAGGGGGTGGGGGTGGGGTGTGGGGGATGGGAGGGGTAGGGGGTGGGGTGGTGGGGTTGGGGGTAGGGGATGGGGTAGGGGTATGGGGTTGGGGATGGGGGGGGGATGGGGTGGGGGTGGGGGTGGGGTGGGGAGTGGGGGTGGGTTGGGGTGTGGGGTTGGGGTGGGTGGGGGTTGGGGTGGGGGTGGGGGTGGGGTGGGATGGGGTGGGGGAGTTGGGGTGGGGGAGGGGGTGGGGTGGGGTGAGGGGGGTGGGGGTGGGGGTAGGGGTAGGGGGATGGGGGTTGGGATTGGGGTGGGGTGATGGGGTGGGAGTGGGGTGTGGGGTAGGGGTATGGGGTAGGGGTATGGGTTGGGGGTGGGGATAGGGGATGGGATGGGGATGGGGTTGGGGGTTGGGGTGGGGTGTGGGTAGGGGTTGGGGGTTGGGGGTGGGGTGGGGTTGGGGATGGGGGAGGGGTAGGGGGTGGGAGTGGGGGTTGGGGTGTGGGTGTGGGGGGTGGGTGTGGGGGTGGGGGGATGGGGTGTGGGGGTGGGGTGGGTGTGGGGGTGGGGTGTGGGGGTGGGGTGGGGGGTTGGGGTTGGGGGTGGGGTGTGGGGTTGGGTGGGTGTGGGGAGGGTGTGGGGGTGGGGGGTGGGTGTGGGGGGTGGGGGTGGGGAGGGGTGTGGGGGGTGGGGTGGGGTGTGGGGGTTGGGGTGGGGTAGGGGTGGGGTGTGGGGTGGGGTGTGGGGGTGGGGTGGGGTGGGGATGGGTAGTGGGGGTGGGTGTGGGGTGGGGGTGGGGTGTGGGAGGGGTAGGGGGGTGGGGTGTGGGGGTGGGTTTGGGGGAGGGAGTGGGGTGGGGGTGGGGGGTGGGGGTGGGGTGTGGGGGGTGGGTGTGGGGTGTGGGGTGGGTGTAGGGGGGTTGGGGTGGGGTGGGGTGTGGGGTGTGGGGGTGGGGGTGGGGGTGTGGGGTGAGGGGTGGGGGTGGGTGTGGGGGGTGGGGCTGGGGTGGGGGTGGGGTTGGGGGGTGGGGTGTGGGGGTGGGGTGGGGTGTGGGGGTGGGGGTGGGGTGTGGGGTGGGTGTGGGGGTGGGTGTGGGGGTGGGGGGTGGGTGTGGGGGTGGGGAGTGGGGGTGGGGTGTGGGTGTGGGGGAGGGGGGTGGGGGTGGGGGTGTGGGGTGTGGGGGGTGGGTGGTGGGGGTGGGGTGTGGGGGGTGGGGGGTGGGGTGTGGGGGGAGGGGGTGGGGTGGGGGGTGGGTGAGGGGAGTGGGGTGGGTGTGGGGGTGTGGGGGTGGGGTTGGGGTGGGGGGGTGGGGTGTGGGGGTGGGGTGTGGGGGAGGGTGTGGGTGTGGGGGTGGGGTGGGGGGAGGGGGTGGGGTGTGGGGGGTGGGGTGTGGGGGGTGGGTTGGGTGTGGGGGTGGGGTGTGGGGGTGGGGGGTGGGGTGTGGGGGGT